>NC_141001.1:66581790-66723592 GCF_052327205.1 Somniosus microcephalus
CCTCCCCCTCTCCTCACGCTCTCCCTCCCTCCCTCCCCCTCTCTCTCCCTCCCCGTCTCTCCCTGCTTTACTCTCTCCCTCCCTCCCTCTCCCTGCCCTCCCCCCTCTCGCTCCCCTCCCCCACCCTCTCGCTCCCCCACCCTCTCGCTCCCCCCACCCTCTCTCCCCTCCCCCCACCATCTCCCCTCCCCCCACCCTCCCTCGCTCCCCCACCCTCTTGCTCCCCCCACCCTCTCCCCTCACCCTCCCTCTCTCTCCTCCCCTCCCCTCTCTCTCACCCTCCTCCCCCACCCTCTCTCTCACCCTCCCTCTCTCTCCTCCCCTCCCCCTCCCTCTCTCTCGCCCCCCCACCCTCTCGCCTCCCCCACCCTCTCTCTCCTCCCCTCCCCCTCTCTCTCCTCCCCCACCCTCCCTCTCTCCTCCCCCACCCTCTCTCCTCCCCCACCCTCTCTCTTCCCCCACCCCCTCTCTCCTCCCCCACCCTCTCTCTCTCCTCCCCCACCCTCTCTCTCTCCTCCCCCACCCTCTCTCTCCTCCCCCACCCTCTCTCTCTCCTCCCCCACCCTCTCTCTCCCCCACCCTCTCTCTCTCCTCCCCCACCCTCTCTCTCTCTTCTCCCCCACCCTCTCTCTCTTCTCCACCACCCGCTCTCTCTCTTCTCCCCCACCCTCTCTCTCTCTCTCTTCTCCCCCACCCTCTCTCTCTCTCTCTTCTCCCCCACCCTCTCTCTCTCTCTTCTCCCCCACCCTCTCTCTCTCTCTCTTCTCCCCCACCCTCTCTCTCCTCCCCCACCCTCTCTCTCTCTCTCCTCCCCCACCCTCTCTCTCTCTCTCCCCCGCGATTTCCCGAGGCTCTCTTCCCCCCCCGCGATTTCCCGAGGCTCTCCCCCCCCCGCGATTTCCCGAGGCTCTCCCCCACCCCCCCCGTGATTTACCGAGGCTCTCCCCCCCCCCCCCGCGATTTCCCGAGGCTCTCCCCCACCCCCCCCGCGATTTACCGAGGCTCTCCCCCCCCCCCCGCGATTTCCCGAGGCTCTCCCCCCCGCGATTTCCCGAGGCTCTTCCCCCGCGATTTCCCGAGGCTCTCCCCCCCCGCGATTTCCCGAGGCTCTCTCCCCCCCGTCCCCTGCGATTTCCCGAGGCTCTCCCCCCCTCCCCGCGATTTCCCGAGGCTCTCCCCCCCGCGATTTCCCAAGGCTCTCCCCCCCGTGATTTCCCGAGGCTCTCCCCCCCGCCCCCCGCGATTTCCCGAGGCTCTCCCCCCCCCCGCGATTTCCCGAGGCTCTCCCCCCCCCCCGCGATTTCCCGAGGCTCTCCCCCCCGCGATTTCCCGAGGCTCTCTCCCCCTCCCCCCCCGCGATTTCCCGAGGCTCTCCCCCCCCACCCCCGCGATTTCCCGAGGCTCTCTTCTCCCCCCCGCCGCGATTTCCCGAGGCTCTCTTCTCCCCCCGCCCCCCGCGATTTCCCGAGGCTCGCACCCCCCCGCGATTTCCCGAGGCTCTCCCCCCCGCGATTTCCCGAGGCGCTCTCTCCCCCCCCCGCCCCCCGCCATTTCCCGAGGCTCTCTCCCCCCCCGCCCCCCGCGATTTCCCGAGGCTCTCCCCCCCCCGCGATTTCCCGAGGCTCTCCCACCCGCGATTTCCCGAGGCTCTCCCCCCCCCGCGATTTCCCGAGGCTCTCCCCCCCCCCCCGGCGATTTCCCGAGGCTCTCCCCCCCCCCCCGGCGATTTCCCGAGGCTCTCCCCCCCCCCCGGCGATTTCCCGAGGCTCTCCCCCCCCCCCCGCGATTTCCCGAGGCTCTCCCCCCCCCGCGACTTCCCCGAGGCTCTCCCCCCGCGATTTCCCGAGGCTTCCCCCCCCCCGATTTCCCGAGGCTCTCTCCCCCCCCGCCCCCCGCGATTTCCCGAGGCTCGCACCCCCCCGCGATTTCCCGAGGCTCTCCCCCCCGCGGCTCTCCCCCCCCCCCCCCCCGCGATTTCCCGAGGCTCTCTTCCCGCCCCCCGCGATTTCCCGAGGCTCGCACCCCCCGCGATCTCACGAGGCTGTGTGCTGGCGTCACGGGGGCCGTGCGCATGCGTGCCGGCGTCAAGGCGGCTGCACAACGGCCATGCGCATGCGTGGTTGCCGTTTAAAAAAAAAAGCCAGAGCGGGCTCTCACGGGCGGGCGGCGCATGCGCGGGCGAGGTGGCCCGCGGGGAGTAGGCAGGGTAACCCCGCGGGCTGGCGGCCGTTAGAGCGGGGAGTAGGCAGGGAAACCCCGCGGGCTGGCGGCCGTTAGAGCGGCTCACTTCGGGCCCCGACACCGTCAAACCTGAGAGGGGGAAGTAGAGAGAGACAGAGAGGGAAGAGGAGAAGGAGAGAGAGAGGGAAGAGAAGGAGAGAGAGGGAAGAGGAGAAGGAGAGAGAGGGAAGAGAGATAGAGAAATTTTTGGAGCTTCAGGCCTGCCTGCAGCGGGCCTGGAGACCAGCACCGAGTCCCCCCTGCGCGAGGGTGAGGAGGAGGGGGGGGGGTTGCTAAACACAATATAAAACTCAAATAAATTGTTCATTAATTCCCTAACACATAATTGAAATATTTACCTTAGTTCCCTAACACACAGAAAGTGTGGGGGAAAAAATCGTGAAAAATCAAGATGGCGGCCACTCACCTCGGTTCAGAAGGATAAGGCCCGCCCACACACGCACCGATTGGTCGACCGGTCAGGTCACCCAAGCGTAGGATTGGTCAATCGTCGAGTCACTCGACACTCAACTGTAGGAAGACCTCGACGTCACACGGTCGCTAATGAGATGCTAATGAGCGGAACGCTGAACGTTTTTGGGATACCGCGGGCGGGATTTTTGTCCGGCCGAAACGTAAATACGCCGATGACCGGTCCGGAATCGCAAGCTTTCTTTTGAGGCGACGCGCGCGTCGGTACGCTCTGTAACTTCCAAACGTATAGAGACCAGGCGGACAGACAGACAGAAGAGCCGCTTTATATATATAGATTAATGTGTACCATAAACTAATCTCTTGGACATTTTGAGGAATGAAGAAATAAATTTTACTTTTTTGTACACTGTTTATCATTTATATTAATAGCCATGAAATTGCTACAGGAATCTCTTTGGTGTCCGGCACCAGTGTGTTGCCGGTTTATCAAAAATTCCGGATGACTGTGAGGGTTATCTACCCAGGCTATTTTCAACAAAGAAAAATTAAAAAATCAAGAAATGTGCAGTATACAGTAATTGGGTACTCACCTACAGAATGTTGTGTTAAATGGATGGTGAAAGATGCTTGATTAAGTACAGTACAGGTAGACTATCCTGTATCCGCACTTCCGAAAACCGAAAACCTCTAAAAACCGAAAGTTTTTTCGTGGAGCGCAAGTCGTGCACACGACATGACCCAAGTGGCGCCAAACATGACAGGAGTGGTCCGGGAGCTCTGCCTTTCCCTGTGAGCAGGGCAGAGGGTCACAGAGTTCCCTCCTGGGTAGGAGATTGCAGGCCGAGCCGGGCAGTGTGAAGGAGGTACCGGGAGAGTGAACCCAACAATACAGCGGCCCGTCCGATAGCTGCAGCGGCCCGTCCGATAGTCTTTTCTTCCCCCCCCACTCCCCGACCTGATTTGCGGGCCAGCTTAGTGTAGGAGTCAGCCGATATCCGGCTTTCCCACAACTGGCGGCGGCAGTCGAGCCCCAGACCCCCACTAAGTCAAGGAATTCAGATACGGAGCAGGGGGAGCCGGAAACCTCGATCTAACGGCAGAAATCAGCAGCCGTTTTGTTAGGTTTTTTTTCTTCCCCTAGCATTTTTTTTCTTCCCCTAGCGTTTTTTTTTATTTTTTATAAACAGTCAGGCTGTGGAAAGGGTCTCTGTAGCTTAGCAACAGCTTCAGAGACGCTTCCAAGGCAGGGCCCGAGTGTTTACAAGCTGTTGCTAAGCAACAGTGTTTGTTGTCAAAACCTTCTGAAATCGGAAAAATTCCGAAAACCGAAACACAGCTGGTCCCAAGGTTTTCGGATAAAGGATAGTCTACCTGTACTGCCAGTTGATGGTAATCCATAACGCTTTAATTACTTAACAGTAAAACAAAACTTATAAACGACTGTACAGTACAGTATAAAGTACGGTGGTTGACTGTACACTTATTCCAAGCCAACTGGTTCATCAGGAATATCCATGTCAGCTGGGTCATCAGGATCATGCACTTCCACTGCTCCAACTCTTTTGGAAGCTTTCTTAAACATGTCCCGGATGTCTGCTTTCTTAGTGGACTCCTTGCCTTCTTTGTAGAAAGGTGGAATGCAGAATATGGAGGTGCATAACATCTTGGGCAGAATAGCAAGAATGGCTTTCAGCAAATTTAAGTAATGAAACAAAATCTTCTGCAGCTTTAGCCCAAGAAATCTTGTTCTCTTCAGAAATCTCATCCTCTTCACTTTCCATCTCACTTTCCTTTTCTTTCTTTGGATTCAAAACATTCTCCATTATTTCATCATCACTTAGCATATGCACAACAGCAACTTCTCTATCTGCATCAACCCACTGCTCAATATCACGTTCACTGAGGTGACGTAGAGGGTTTCCTGGGCCTACATTTTTCACCATGCCAGCCATTTCCATTACTGTAGACCTCCGCGGACGAACATTGAACCCATGAAATTCCTCCTCTGAAGAAGAACCTTCAGCAAACATTACAGAAGGCCACAATTTGCGCCAGGCTTGTCTCAAAGTGTGACCTTTCACGAAGTTCCAGGAACATGCAGCATTAAAGATGGCATCTTTAAGATTGTATTCCTTCTGAAATGCGTGAATACCTGTATTGTCATCTTGGCTTATCAGTTTACGTAGGAAGTCTTTCTTGTAATGACACTTATCGTTACATCCTGCTCGGCTGATTTGGAATTCCTCATGGTAAGGTGCAGACCCTTCTACCTGCCTCGGGAATTCACGGCTGTTATCATCACTGCGGTCTACATCCCACCACACGCTAATGCCAAACTAGCACTGAAGGACCTCTACAGGGCCATCAGCGAACAACAAACTGCGCACCCAGACGGAGCTTTTATCGTCACGGGGGACTTCAATCACATAAACCTAAAAACTGTACTACCGAAATTCCACCAGAATGTTTCCTGCCCCACAAGAGGGGAGAACACTCTGGATCAAGTCTACACGAGCATTGTAGACGCTTATAAGGCCATTCCCTGCCCCCACCTTGGGAAGTCTGACCACCTCTCCCTGTTTCTAGCCCCGGCATACAAACCGCTCGTCAAAAGAGGGAGAACATCAGTGAGAGCAGTGAAAGTATGGCCAGAGGGGGCAGTATCGGAGCTTCAGGATTGCTTCAAACGCACTGATTGGGGCATGTTTGCCCATAATGACATCGAGGAATACGCATCCACAGTGCTATTCTACATTAACAGCTGCGTCGAGGTCGTCACGACCCATAAAAATATCAGGACATACCCCAACCAGAAACCCTGGATGAACAGAGAGGTCCGCTCACTGTTGAAAGCACACGACGCAGCATTTAAATCTGGCGACGCGGCGGCTTACAGTGCAGCTAGGACCAACCTAAAAAAGGGGATCAGGACTGCCAAAAGGAAACAGACACTGCGGATAGAGGATCATTTCCACAACAACTCGGACCCCCGGCGCATATGGCAAGGCATCCAGTCCATCACTGACTACAAGGGCAAAAACACCAGCCCCCCCGGTTAGCGATGCCTCCCTTCCGGAGGAGCTTAACAACTTCTACGCTCGCTTCGACAGGGACAACAGGGAGCCGGCTACCAAAGCCTTGCCACCCCCGGAAGACCAGGTGCTCACTCTGTCGACCTCCGACGTAAGGGGTGTTCTACGCGGAGTGAACACACGAAAGGCTGCTGGACCGGATAGCATCCCTGGACGGGTACTCAAGGAATGTGCTGATCAGCTGGCTGATGTCTTCACTGCCATCTTCAATCTGTCATTGGCCCAGGCAGTAGTCCCTACATGCTTCAAGACCGCTACCATTATTCCTGTGCCAAAACAAACGGCTGTGACGTGCCTGAACGACTATCGACCTGTCGCACTCACACCCATCATAATGCAGTGTTTCGAGAGACTGGTCCTGGCTCACATCAAAGCCAGTGTTCCCGGCTCTCTTGACCAACACCAGTTTGCCTATCGTGCAAACAGATCAACGGAGGATGCAATCACAACTGCTCTACACTCGGCACTGAATCACTTAGATGGTAAGGAGGCCTACATCAGAATGCTGTTCATAGACTACAGCTCAGCATTCAACACTATCGTCCCCAACAAGCTGGCCACCAAACTCTTGGCCTGAACACTTCCCTCTGCAACTGGACCCTGGACTTCCTAACAAACAGACCCCAGTCTGTCAAATTAGGTAACCACACCTCCCCCCCACCGACCCTGAACACAGGGGCCCCACAAGGATGTGTGCTGAGCCCCCTCCTCTACTCCCTCTTCACCCACGACTGTGTGGCTGTTCATGGTTCAAACACCATCATCAAGTTTGCGGATGATACCACGGTAGTAGGCCAGATCACCAACAATGATGAGTCAGCCTACAGGGAGGAGGTCCAGCATCTCGTGAAGTGGTGCGCCGATAACAACCTGGCCCTTAACATCAAGAAAACCAAAGAAATCATTGTGGACTTCAGGAAGTCTAAAGGCGGAAGTCACACCCCCATCCACATCAATGGGGCTGTGGTGGAAAGGGTGGACAGCTTTAAGTTCCTCGGAGTCCACATCACGGAAGACCTCTCCTGGTCCCTCAATACCTCCTCTCTGGTGAAGAAAGCCCAGCAGCGCCTATATTTCCTAAGGGGGCTGAAGGGATGTAACCTGTCACCCCTGATCCTCTCTAACTTTTACCGCTGCACAATAGAGAGCATCCTGACAAACTGTATCACAGTATGGCATGGCAGCTGTAGCTACTATGACCGGAAAGCCCTGCAGCGGGTAGTCAAAACTGCCCAACGCATTACCGGCACCCGGCTACCGACCATAGAGCACATATACCAGAAACGCTGTTTACGGAGGTTACGGTCCATCATCAAAGACCCTACCCACCCCAGCCACAGTCTGTTCGCCCTCCTGCCATCTGGGAGACGCTACAGATGCATTCGCACCCGTACGACCAGGTTTAGGAACAGCTTCTTTCCCAGGGCTGTCATCCTACTGAACTCCACAAATAAACTCTAAAGCCTGCACATCTGCCAATGCACTTTATTATGGTTATGTTTATGTTAATGTATTACAAGCCAAATGTATGTTGAATGTTTAAATGTCTTAATCTAAATGTACACTCTCGGGAGCCACAAGCCTACATTTCGTTGTACTGCACTTGTGCACTAACAATGACAATAAAAGTTGATTTGATTTTGATTTGATTTGAGATTTTGGATAACGCCCTGGTCCATGGGTTGTATGAGAGAAGTTACATTTGGTGGCAAATAAATGGTGAAAATATTTCCAGAAACCAACTCCGATTCATGCGGATGGGCTCTACAATTATCAAGCAATAAAATGCATTTGCTATCTTCAGGTTTCCCTATTCTACGGAAATGTTCCCTCACAGATGGAACAAAAATATGATGGAACCAATTTGAAAAGATTTCCTTATCCATCCAAGCATTTCTTTGAGCTTTGTACTCAACAGATAAGTGCTTCACATTCTTAAATGCACGGGGATTTTTATACTTCCCAATGACGAGAAGTTTAAGCCGGTGTGATCCAACAGCGTTCGCACATGTTAGCACGGTTACACGATCTTTATTTTTCTTGTAACCTGAAGCATTAGCCTCACTAGCCCCAGCAAGCGTTGATTCTGGCAAAAACCTCCAAAATAAGCCAGTTTCATCGGCATTGTATAGCTGTGCTGGCGACAAATCATGTTGCTGCACAATCCGATTGAAATAATCGCAGTATTCTTCTGCGGCGTCGTGATCAGCTGATTTCTTCTCCCCGGAAATGTCAAATCGTCGTATCCCATGCCGTACCTTGAAGCACGTTAGCCATCCATCAGCGAAAGCACACTTGTCAGTGAGCTCCATCTTTGCGTAGAAATCCTTCGCTTTTTCGATTAGCATGGGTCCGGAAATCGGAACACCCTCTGAACGCTTAAGAGAAAACCACTCATAAAGCACAGTATCCAGCTCTTCAAGCTTAGGCTTACAAAGCGTACGTCGTTTCTCTACACTCTTAGATGTCTCCGAGCTTGAATAAAACTTGGGCAGCTTATCCTTCTGCGATTTGATGTCGTAGATTGTTGACGAACCGATTTTGAATTCATTCATAATGTTCATACGCTTCTCTCCCCTTTCTAGTCATTGGCATATATCGATTTTCTGTTTTAAAGTTAACACCAGTCTCTTCCTTTTGCTTGGACCAACTTTTGGGATTTCCATATGCAATCCAATGAGTACCAGCAGCGTGGGAGACACACAGTACTGTACCCCCGAAAAATGGCGGATCAGAAGAGACTACCGGCAGCGTGGGAGAGTCAGACTCCTGATGCAGGGTTTTTGAGGTGTTCCGACTTCCGATAGCGCCAAGAAGCCGAGTAGTGGCAGTTTGGAGAACTACCCTCACTGACTAACTCGGCCACCGCTGGAGACTCGGACTCAGACTCGGCAACATTGCCGGTTATTGAGGTGTTGTTTTCGGAGCGAGAATTTTGCCGGTTAACAGAGGATTCCGGATATTTAGGTGCCGTTTAAACGAAAGTTTCCTGTATTAGCCTTAATGGATTGGTTTTGGAGCCTCCATATTTTTTTTTTTTTACACTTAACACTGCTTTTAAATTTGACAGAGAAGCCACAGCACAAATGTTTTAAGTGACGCAGAAAACCCCAGAAATTGGAATAAAAAAGATAATTCTGATAGTGGGAAAAAAAACTGCCATCATCATACATTCAACAAATTGCAAAAACAGCTGAAACGAAGTGGGCCAGATTAATAAGTTCTGATGTATTGCCTCACTTCCAATGCAATCCTCCAAGACACTTGCATCTTAAAGAAGAAAAACTTGCATTCATATAACACCTTTCATGACCTCAGGGCATCCCATAGCGTTTTACAGCCAATGAAGTGCTTTTTGAAGTGCAGTCACTGTTGTAATGTAGGAAACGCAGTAGCCAATCTGCTCACAGCAAGGTCTCACAAACAGCAATGTAATAATGACCGGATAATCTATTCTTTAATGATGTTGCCTGAGGGATAAATATTGGCCAGGACACCAAGGAGAACAGCCCTGCTCTTCTTCGAATAGTGCCATGGGATTTTTTACATCTACCCGAGGGGGCAGATGGGGCCTCTGTTAAATGTCTCATTCGAAAGACGGCACCTCCGACAGTGCAGCATGCTCTCAGTACTGCAATGGAGAGTCAACCTAGATTTTGTGCTGAAGTTGAACCTTTTGACTCAGAGGCAAGAGTACTGCCACTGAGCCACAGCTGACACCAGGCTGTTGCTACTTCCCTTACAGTGTTTTCCCTCTCAATGGTACTGTACGGTGGCATCAGGCCAAGCAAAAACAGGCCTATAGCCAACAAGCCACAGTGATTTCCCCTCAATGGCACTCAACAGTGACTTCAAAGGGCAGCCATTGACAAGCCTGTTGCCCTGATTATTCTGCAATCTACAATGAGGCAGGGCAGCATTGAGGCAGGGCAGGATGGGGATGGGAAAGAGTGGGATTGATAAACAAATGGAATAAGTATACAGTAGTTGATTAAACTTGTATTTCTGATACATTAACATTTTTATTAGGTGAATAAAATTTTTAAATCCCTAATAATTTTCTTATTGCAAATCATGTGTTAAATTAGTACTTGAACTGAAAATTCTCATTAAATGAGTACTTTACCTATTACAAATTTTATTGCTTTAGAATTTTAAAATTACTTTCTTATTTAGCATAAATACCAAGTAAGTACTTAATTCCTACAATGAAATCTTACCATTTTTATGTAGGTAAGCAATTGCACTTGCTAGGCTTTGAATCACATGCCTTGTCTCATTCTCACTTAAGCGTTTTTTTCTATGAAGGATTGTACTTAGTTCTCCACCCTCACAGACCTCTGTCACCAGGTACACTCGCTGAAAGATAATAGAATGAATAATTATTACTGTTATCTATTAAGGAGATCTTACATCCTCATATTATAGCATGTGCTAATTCAATTCTAAAAGGGTAATATGTTTTATTCAAGGTGATGTAATATTGTAGCCCCCAGCCATCTGGTGAATAATTTAATTTAAATGCTATTTTTAAAAAGAGTCTAGAATGCATCTAACCTATATTAGTTGGAGTGACTGACTTGCTATCCCTGTATCATGGGAAGACTATAAAATGGTGGCTAATCTGCAGATACAGTTGCTTAATTTTTATTAAAATAAAAAGGCAATTACTAATGGTAGAAATAGTTATTATCAATGTCATCACCACCAATGCCATTTTAAAAAATGCTGTTCCATTAGAAAACAGGAAAGGCAGGAATGTGACGTGTACAGTAGTGATATTTTTTCTGAAATCTGTAGCTAAAATGCCATGACTTTGACCACTGATTAATTAGCGATTTGCGTGCAGGAAGGGAGCAGCTTCTTTGGCCAGCTAATGAAACCCCCGTGCAGGTTACCTGAGCAGGATAGATAACAAAGTAAATATTGCTGTAATTTGTCAAATAGAACACATACCAGTTTTACGTTCAAATGTGGGCCTGAACCACAGTTGTATGTAATGTGAGTTTACAAAACAAACTTCATGACAGCAGCATGATTCATATGGTATTAGGATGTTCCATCAGTGAATTGCTTCCTCATTTACCTTGTTCAGCTTCAATGCTGTTAGAGGCTATATTAGCCCGGAATTTGTGGTCAGCGGCGAAGCAACGGAGCTCACCGTTGACATCGAAGAAAGCTGCACACAAAGATCTAGCAATCTCTGTGGCATGAATTTCAGCTCTCCCGATCTTAGTTTGAATCTGGCGCCAAATTCAAGCAAATCTCCAGCATCCAGCAACATTGATGTCATCAAGCAGGTTGAGCAGCCAATCAGTTTGAAGAATTCTCAGACAGCAAACCAGGAAGTCAAATGCACAGATTCTAATTTACTTTCTATAAATTTTACAGAGAGCGAAATAAAGACTGGGACATACACATAGGATTATGGTGGCAGCTGAAATTAAAAAAATTTTTTTTTTTTTTTTAAATTTGTTTGATAAGAACCATGTAATTCTTAATGATATTAATGGAAAAATTTAACATTCAACAAATATAAAATCAGTTTTTCAGGGCCAGAACGGTTGTTCAGCAGTCAATACACTGTTAGAAACCCAGTTACACACTTTCAACAAGGCTTAACTTTTTTTTTGGCGGGGGGGGGGGGGGGGGGAGGGTGCTTTATAAAGAGATATTCCAGCATAACAGGGGAGTTTTAGCCAGGAACTGTGATTTGAATTGATTGCCAGCTCTGGGGAGTTCCACAGCGCAACCTGTGGCAGAGCAGGGAATGACTGATAGCAACTACTGGATTTCTGCGTTTATCTATACATGCACTGATTCCAGAAGTTGCTGTCACCTTTCAGAGGAGTAATGGCGGCGAACGCTGACAGTTTCACCGTCATTACCACTACAAAATCCGGGCCCTTATCTGATAAACTGTTTTATAAGATAATCTACCACTTTAGTAAATAAAGGGTATAGTTTTCACCTTCATCGCTTGGGCAATAAACTGGCAGAGTGGATCGCCAGTTTGTAATAAAATCACTGAAATCAATAAAATTGAAAATCAGGTGGGTTCTGCAAAGTGCGAGCAATCTGCTGTGCCAGTTTACTGCCCAACTGGTGAAAGTGAAGGTGAAAATTACCGTGAGCATATGATGGTGCAGCTGTGTTATTTCATCACCAATTGTATGTGCTTTTTTATTTTTTTTTTAATTTAAAAAGCCACTGAAAACAAAAAAAAATCATTGGAGTAGTAACCTATGAATGCCTTCCTTATTAACAATGCAAATTAGTGCAGTTTAAAAAAATATTTTTAACATTTATACATACTATTTCAAAAAGATATATTGAAGGAAGGAGAGTGGTGTGAGACATAAGAGAAGGAATAAACGGAGGAAGGAGAAAGAAAGGAAGAGGGAAAGAGGGAAAAAGAGAAGCAGCCACAGAACAGGAGTGGGGGGGGGCAGGCGCGGAGAGGAGGGAGGAAACAATGATGACAACAGATCAGGAGCCCGAAAGGGGGGAAGCAGCAGACCAGAAGACTGCAAGATGTGAGACATACCAGCAGAGAACCTGAGAGAGGGAAGGCACAGCAGACCACGGGCCTGAGGAAGAGTGGGACGCAACAGATGGGGAACCTTGGGGGAAGGGTTGCATCAGCCAATGAGGGTATGGTGTGGCAGACTGGGAGCCTGAAAGAAGGACATGGCAGATTGATAGCTTGAAAGGTAGAGCCCAAAGTATTGTTGACTCATTTTATATGCAGGTCATAGTTATTTTGAATTTTTCTGAGCTGGAAATCTGTATGTGAGCAGATGAGGGACTAATAATTACTTTTCTTAAGCTTACAGAAAAACAATGAAAATGTTATTAATAACTGTTGGAATGCCATAGTTGTTTTGTTCAATTGATTACTAGTTATGGAGGGGAAAAAAGTCAAACCACACCCAAGTACCTATTAATTTCTCCATTAAGCAGGAAGCCATGAAAAATGTTCGGTATTTCAAATGTGTTAACATTACAACGTTAGCAAAATGAAAATCTTGAGTTCCCAGAATGCTGTGCAAATCTAGTTGCATCTTACTTTGGGGGTTTCAAACACCTCTTCCAGATGAATGATATGTTCATGGTCCACTTGCTTTAAGATGCTGACTTCCCGTTCCAGCAGCTTCACCCCGGAACTCCCAGCCTGGATTGGAAATAGAAATAACTCAGTCAAGGTATGTAAATCTATAAAAGCCTTCTATATTAACAATTGAAACTAGCATATTTCAAAGCTTTAAATTTGGTTTAGGGAATCCTGCATATTCAAGTTCCTTTTCAATATTTGCATGCTAAGATTTAAACAAGGATTTATAGTATGGCCTAAAAGTGTTTTTCTCTCAGAAACTAATCGTCATTTCAATCATTTCCATTTCCATTTATTTCTAAATTAAAGAAAATGCTCTCTGTTCCCCACTCCCCGAAGATAATTAATTCAGCTTTATATTAAAACTGAACGCACTTTATTTTAAATGAAGACGGCAATGATCAAGAATAATTTACCTTTTCCCGGTTGACCTTCTTGATTGCCCACTTCTTGCCAGTTCCATTATGTGTAGCTTCAATCACTACCCCATAGCTGCCTTGTCCTAACCTTTGGCCAAAGCTGTAGATTTGCTAAAAAAAGAAAGAGCTTTAAAAGCTAAATAGACTTGTACAACACGATACAGCTTGCTGACAGGAACAGAGGTTTAAACTCAATTCAAAACACATACTACGTTGAAAACAAAGTCTCCTTTTACTGTACCGCATTAATTGCAAAACAGAAATTGGCATAGCTCATTATGATCATCTGAACCACAAGGCTTTATAATCCTCATGATACCTTTAATGAATAGTAATTTGTTGGGGTGATTTTATTCAATCTTCAGTTATTTTTTTGTGTTTTAGGTTCAGATGTCAGCTCTATCCAACCAAAATGGTGCTTTCCTGGAACCAGTGAAGGGGGCGCGGGGGTTAGGAGAGAATTCTGGATTGACTGCCAAGCCACTGCATTAAATTCAGTGGAGCACTCGGGATGCCTCCTCATTGGTGAGCTGATGGAGTTGCCTAGCAGCAAGATGGAAAGCTGGTAGGCTTTCATTCAGGTAACGTTTTGACATTTTTGAAAATGTCAATGTTAATTTTTTTATGTAGGTATATTTTTTCAACATATTTTCTACAACTGTACAGGGCGCTGGTGAGACCACACCTAAAGTACTGCGTACAGTTTTGGTCTCCTTATTTAAGGAGGGATATACTTGCATTGGAGGCAGTTCAGAGAAGGTTCACGAGGTTGATTCCTGGTTTGGAAGGGTTGTCTTATGAAGAAAGGTTGAGCAAGTTGGGCCTATACTCATTGGAGTTTAGAAGAATGAGAGGTGATCTTATTAAAACATATAAGATTCTGAGGGGGTTGGACAGGGTTGATGCCGAGAGGATGTTTCCCCTCGTGGGGGAATCTAGAATGAGGGGGCATAGTCTCAGAATAAGGGGTCGCCCATTTAAGACAGCGATGAGGAGGAATTTCTTCTCTCAGAGGGTCGTGAATCTTTGGAATTCTCTACCCCAGAGAGCTGTGGAGGCTGAGTCAGTGAATATATTCAAGGTGGAGATAGACAGATTTTTGAGCTACAGGGGAGTTAAGGGTTATGGGGAACAGGCAGGAAAGTGGAGTTGAGGCCAAGATCGGATCAGCCATGATCTTATTGAATGGCGGTGCAGGCTCGAGGGGCTGAATGGCCTGCTCTTGTTCCTATTTCTTATGTTCTAATATACAATGAAGGAGTCATCTTCATCGTTCGACTATCATCTGAGCTCGTGACTGTCCACCACACCAAAACTCTGGTGTGGTTTTTAGGACTGTCCATGGTTACTCTTTCATTGACTTGTTATGTATTGCAGTTGCGTCACGGCTTGTGCTAATTCAAGGATTAGCTCATCTGCCTTTTGATAGCATTTCCTCCATCCACAGTCCCACTACCCTTGTTTAGGTGCTCACCCACCCAAAGCCGCTGGTACTTTCTGGAGGTGGCCAAGATACTAATCACCGCTCGCCACTGGCCATTGACTAGTCACAGGTAATACCATCTACTGTCATTACAGTGATAGGTTTTAACATCTCATCTGACTCAAAATGGGGGAGTACTTTAATAAAAATTATTCACTGAAGACTTTCTTTCCTCTTTACATTTTGGATAAAAACTACTTCTGCAACTTGACAAGATGTAGTAGCACTCTCGCTTCTGACAGAAGTTTGGGGGTTCAAGCTCCACTCCAAGTACTTGAGCACATAATCTATGTTGACATTTCAGTGCAGTACTGAGCGAGTGCTGTACTGTTGGAGGTGCAGTCTTTCAGATGACAGATTAAACCGAGGCCCCATCTGCCCTCAGGTGGACATAAATGATCCCATGCCACTATAAGAGCAAGGGAGTTCTCAAGAGTATTCCGGACAACATTTATCCTTCAACCAACATCACTAATACAGATTATCTGGTCATTACTTCATTGCTGTTTGTGGGGCCTTGCTGTGCACAAATTGGCTGCTGCGTTTCCCTACATTACAACAGTAACTATACCTTAAAATTACTTAATTGGCTATAAAGCACTTTGAGATGTTCTGAGATATATAAATGCAACTTCTTTCTTTCTTTACAATGTGTTGAATATACAAATGAAAGGTGAGCTGGACCTTGCACATGTAGTTTCTTCAGCCCACTCGCACTAATTCAGGTTTTTCTTAAATCATTTGTGGAGTAGCATTCTCGCTGTCTCACAATGTTCACCATTTTTGTAAGAAGTTCATAGACTTAGGTAACAGTGAGGGAATAAAAAAAACAGAACATGTCAGGAAGGGACAGAAGGTATGGAGTAAAAGGTAAAGTAGCAAAAGTGGAAAAAACAGGAAACTAAGTGTCACAAAACATATTTGAAAGTTCTTTATCTGAATGCACGTAGCATTCATAACAAAATGAATGAGTTAACAGCACAAATAACTACATATGGGTATGATCTTGTAGCCATTACAGAAACATGGCTGCAGGGTGACCATGACTGGGAATTAAACATACCAGGTTATTTAGCAATCAGGAAGGACAGGCAGGAAGGGAGGGGAGGTGGGGTGGCCATGTTAATAAAAGGAATCACTATATAATACAGATAAATTATATTGGGTCAAAGGATCAGGATAGTGAAACAGTTTGGGTGGAGATAAGGAATAATAAGGGGAAAAAAACACTAGTGGGCGTAGTCTATAGGCCTCCGAACAGTTGCAACTCTGTTGGACGGAGTATTAATCAGGAAATAGTTGAGGCTTGTAATAAGGGAACAGCTATAATTATGGGGGATTTTAACTATCATATTAACTGGACAAATCAAATTGGGCAGAGCAGCCTTGAGGATGAATTCATTGAGTGTATTAGGGATGGGTTTCTTGAGCAGTGTGTAACTGAACCGACCAGGGGGCAAGCAACCTTAGATTTGGTCCTGTGTAATGAGACAGGATTAATTAAAAATGTCCTAGTAAAGGATCCCATTGGAATGAGTGACCATAACATGGTTGAATTCCATATTCAATTGGAGGGTGAGAAGGTTGGATCTCAAACAAGCGTGCTGAGCTTGAATAAAGGAGACTATGAAGGTATGAGAGCGGAATTGATGAGAGTGCACTGGGAAAATAGATTAAAGGGTAAGACGGTACATGATCAGTGGTGTACATTTAAGGAGTTATTTTACAACTTCCAAAAAATATATATTCCACTGAGGAAAAAAGGGTGTAAAAGAAAAGATAGCCATCCGTGGCTAAGTAAAGTAATTAAGGATAGTATCCGACTAAAAACAAGGGCATATAAGGTAGCCAAATCTAGTGGGAGGATAGAAGATTGGGAAGTCTTTAAAAGACAGCAAAAAATAACTAAAAGATTGATTAAGAAAGGGAAGATAGATTATGAAAGTAAATTAGCAAAAAATATAAAAACAGATAGCAAAAGTTTCTATAGTTATATAAAAAGAAAAAGGGTGGCTAAAGTAAATGTTGGTCCCTTAGAGGATGAGACCGGGAAATTAATGGTGGGAAACATGGAGATGGCAAAAATGCTGAACAAATATTTTGTATCAGTCTTTACGGTGGAGGACACTAAGAATATCCCAACACTGGACAAACAGGGGGCTCGAGTGGGGGGAGGAGCTAAATACGATTAAAATCACTAAGGAAGTGGTACTTGGTAAAATAATGGACTCAAGGCGGATAAATCCCCTGGACCTGATGGCTTACATCCTAGGGTCTTGAGGGAAGTGGTGTTAGAGATTGTGGATGCATTGGTAATAATTTTCCAAAACTCCCTGGACTCAGCAAAGGTCCCGGCAGATTGGAAAAGTGCTAATGTAACACCCTTATTTAAAAAGGGTAGTAGGCAGAAGGCTGGAAACTATAGACCTGTTAGCCTAACATCTGTGGTTGGTAAAATGTTAGAGTCCATTATTAAGGAGACAATAACGGGACATTTGGATAAACATAATTTAATAGGACAAACTCAGCATGGTTTCATAAAGGGGAAGTCATGTTTGACAAATTTGCTTGAGTTCTTTGAGGAAGTAACATACAGGGTGGATAAAGGAAAACCAGTGGACGTAGTGTATTTAGACTTCCAAAAGGCATTTGACAAGGTGCCACACAAAAGATTATTGCTCAAGATAAAAAAAATCACGGGATTGGGGGTAATATTCTGGCATGGGTGGAGGATTGGCTCTCTAACAGAAAGCAGAGAGTTGGGATAAATGGTTCGTTCTCAGACTGGCAATCAGTAACTAGTGGTGTTCTGCAGGGGTCAGTGCTGGGTCCCCAACTCTTTACAATCTATATTAACGATTTGGAGGAGGGGACCGAGTGTAACATATCAAAGTTTGCAGATGATAAAAAGATGGGAGGGAAAGTAGTGAGTAAGGAGGACATAAAAAACCTGCAAAGTGACATAGACAGGCTAAGTAAGTGGGCAGAGATTTGGCAGATGGAATACAATACTGGAAAGTGAGAGGTTATGCACTTTGGCAGGAAAAATCATAGAGCAAGTTATTATCTTAATGGCAAGAAACTGGAAAGTACTGTAGTACAAAGGGATCTGGGGGTCCTGGTGCATGAAACTCAAAAAGTTAGTATGCTGGTGCAGCAAGTGATCACGAAGGCCAATGGAATGTTGGCTTTTATTGCTAGGGGGATAGAATATAAAAACAGGGAGGTATTGCTGCAGTTGTACAAGGTATTGGTGAGACCGCACCTGGAATACTGCATACAGTTTTGGTGTCCATACTTAAGAAAAGACATACTTGCTCTCGAGTCAGTACAAAGAAGGTTCACTCGGTTAATCCCGGGGGTGAGGGGGTGGTCATATGAGGAGAGGTTGAGTAGATTGGGACTCTACTCATTGGAGTTCAGAAAAATGAGAGGCGATCTTATTGAAACATAAAAGATTGTGAAGGGGCTTGATCGGATGGATGCGGTGAGGATGTTCCCAATGATGGGTGAAACTAGAACTAGGGGGCATAATCTTAGAATAAGGGGCTGCTCTTTCAAAACTGAGATGAGGAGAAACTTCTTCACTCAGAGGGTGGTAGGTTTGTGGAATTTGCTGCCCCAGAAAGCTGTGGAAGCTACATCATTAAATAAATTTAAAGCAGAAATAGATAGTTTCCTAGAAGTAAAGGGAATTAAGGGTTACGGGGAGCGGGCAGGAAATTGGACATGAGTCTAGGTTCGGAATGGTCATGGCCCTGTGGGTAGTGGAGCGGGCCCAGGGGCCGTGTAGCCTGGTTCTGCTCCTACTTCTTGTGTTCTAATTCTGTGTTAGATTTCAGGAGATGGTTTTATTCCTGTTCCTGGCTGGGGTGGAGATCGCCTTTACAGAAGGTAAGTACTGTAGAAAATACAGGGACAGAGTGATCTCCTGGATGAGTTTCGATCGCCTAGATGGGTCGGAGAGGAATTTCCCATATTTTTTTCCCCCAAATTGGCCATTGGTTTTTTTTTTTTAATCTGGTTTTTCGCCTCTCCCGGGAAATCACATGGGTTCGGGTGGGATGGAGAGTGATAGTAGATTTGAGGTTAGGATCAGATCAGCCATGATCTTATTGAATGGCGGAGCGGGCTCAAGGGGCCGATTGGCCTACTCCTGCTCCTATTTCTTATGTTCTTATATTCTTATAGTAGATTTGGCAAACTGCATCTGTGCATTCCCACCCACTTGCAGCTTGGTTTGCATTTCCTAAATGCTGAGCAGTAATGGCAAGACAATGGACTCTTTGGGCTGGATTTTCTGCTTGCAGGTGGGATGGTGACAGGGCCATTGTTTGGCAGGTTCCAGTCCCACTGCTGATTGCAGCTGCCATGCAATAATGATTTTCCCCAGTTTGCCCTCATTAGGGACACCGTGCATGCTACCCAGCCCAATCGGTGGGTGCTGGTTGGATGATCACGCTTGATGCCTCTATATTTAAGGGGGTCATTATTATGTCCGTGTATAATTGAGACACGGACTGCAGGAGTTGATTATGACAAGTCTTTACTGAATGGAGACAACCTGGAAACTGAAACTACAGAAGCCTGCTAGGGCCTTTTATACAGGGGTGGTCACTGCCGGTACTGCAGTCTGAGACCAGTTATTCCCTTAAAGGTACATACACAACAATTCCTCCCCTTTTAGATAAACAGTACATAACATCCATTTAACAACTAAATAATAACTAATTACAATTACAATTACGGTTGCTAGATACATTGGTTGAAGTTAAGCAATTATAAGTTCAGTCTTTGAGGAGGCTTCCTGATTCTGTCTGGATAACGCCTCTTTGGGATATCAGGTTCTTCTGGCAAGGTTGAGTCGGGATCAATGTCGTTGTTTGGTTCATCTGCTTCCAATATCACCGATTCTGCGGTAGATGCAATTGGTACTTCGGTTTCATCGCCAGGTGTATCAGATCGTGGTGTGGAGTTGACGTTTTCCAGTGACTCTAGAATCTGGTCAGCATGGCGTCTTACAATGCTCTCTCCAACGACCACGGTATACATTAGAGGTCCTTGCCGTGTACAGATCGTTCCTGGCTGCCATTTCTCTGTGCGGTAGTCCCGGGCCAAAACTGGTTGACCTATCTTAAAACTCTTGGTCGGCCTTTAATTCATATTCTGAAACTGCCTGTTCTCCACATCTCTTCTGACGTTTAGCTTAACCAAATCCAAGCGGCATCGTAGTCTTCGATTGAAGAACATCATGGCTGGAGCTTGGTTGGTAACCGCATGTGTCGCATTCCGGTAGGCAAACAAGAAGTTATCCACCTTGTGTTGTAGGGATATATCTTCATTATTACACATTGCCTTGATAGCCTTCTTGAATGTTTGAACAAACCTCTCGGCCAATCCATTAGTGGCTGGATGATACGGGGCGGATGTGTAATGCTTAACACCATTGTTCTTTAAGAACCTCCGGAACTCTTCAGACACAAACTGTGGTCCATTGTCGGAGCAAATCTGTTCAGGCAGCCCATTCCTGGTGAATATGGTTCGTAAGACTGTGATAGTTTTTTCTGTGGTGGTTGAGGACATTTTTATTACCTCTGGCCACTTTGAATGTGCATCCACCGCAATTAAAAACATCGAGTCCATAAAGGGACCAGCAAAATCAATGTGCACCCTTTGCCATGGAGATGAGGGCCACTCCCATGGATGTAGAGGGGCTTGTGGTGGGGCGTTTTGGACCTTCTGGCATCCTGTACAGCTCTTGGTCATCTCTTCGATTTCTCTATCGATTCCCGGCCACCACACAAACGCTCTGGCTAAGTTCTTCATTTTTACCCCTCCCAGATGACCCTCATGAAGCTCATTGAGCACTCTATCCTTCAATTTGGGTGGAATTACTACTCTGGATCCACACATCAAGGTTCCTCTGCACACTGACAGCTGTTCTCTTCTCGGCGAGAATGCGGGCAGCAGTGGTTCGCCATGTGCTGGCCATCCCTTCACCGTTAAATCATAGACCCAGGAGAGTGTCGGGTCATTTCGTGTTTCCTTTTCTATGTTTGCATTCGTCACAGGGAGACATTCGACTATAGTCGAGTGGAATAGCTCCACTGGATCCACTGCCAGTTCTTCTTCCACCGTCGGCAACGGTAGGCGCGACAATCCATCAGCATTCCCATGCTGTTTAGTTCCTTTGTACTCGATGTCATATTGGTGTGCCCCTAGGAAAAGGGACCACCTCTGTAGCCGTTGTGCTGTCATTATCGGTACGCCCTTCTGAGGGTTGAAAATGGAGACAAGAGGTTGATGATCATTAAGTAGAGTAAATTTCTGACCGTGCAAGTAGTGATTGAACTTCTTCACCCCCCACACCAGGCTGAGGGCCTCTCTGTCAATCTGGGCGTAGTTACGCTCGGCTGAAGTTAACGAGCGTGACGCAAAAGCTATCGGCCTCTCTGAACCATCAAGGAATTTATGCGACAGTACCGCCCCAATGCCGTAGGGAGACGCATCACACGCCAGTCTGATCGGTAGTGATGGGTTGTAGTGAGCCAATACTTCTCTTGAAGTGATTAGGTCCTTACTCTTCTGAAAGGCCCGCTTACATTCATCACTCCATTTCCATGCTACTCCCGTTCGTAGTAGGGCGTTCAGTGGGTGCAGAATTGTGGACAAATTCGGCAAAAACTTATGGTAGTAATTCACCAATCCGAGGAATGACCTCAGTTGCGACACATTTTCAGGCGCTGGAGCCTTAACTACTGCTTCAATTTTGTCAGGGGACTGATGCAACCCCTCTTCATCAATCACGTGGCCACAATGCGATATCTGTTTCTTAAAAAACTCGCACTTGGGGCGATTGGCTCGTAGCCTATGTTCACGTAGTCTAGTGAGCACCTGCTCTAGGTTGGCAAGGTGTTCACTGTCATCTTCACCTGACACTAGGATGTCGTCCAAGTAACACTGAGTCCCCGGAATCCCTTGCAGGACTTGTTCCATCGCTCTTTGCCATATCGCCGGAGCTGATGCTACTCCGAATACCAGTCGATTATACTGGTAAAGACCTTTGTGAGTGTTTATCGTGAGGTACTTCCTAGAGGATTCTTCAACATCCATCTGCAAATATGCTTGTGCTAGGTCAATTTTTGTAAAACGCTTCCCTCCAGATAGTGAGGCGAAGATATCTTCTATCCTTGGAAGAGGATATTGTACTGTGTGAAGGACTGGGTTCACCATCACCTTGAAGTCCCCACAGATGCGAACCTTCCTTGGCTCCTCAGACTTATTGTTTAATGTTTTCTTCATGACAGGAACGATGGGTGTCGCCCACTCGCTCCAGTCTTCCTTAGATAACACGCCTGCATTCTCCAGCTCTGCCTCGACGGCTGGGCGAATTGCATCTGGTACCGGTCTTGCTTTGAAAAACTTGGGAATTGCATTCTCCTCTATTTTTATCGAGGCGGTTACGCCTTTAAGAGTGCCCAGTTCTTGTTGAAATACCTCTTTGGCGTCAGCTAAGATTGCTGACAATCGTCCAGGAGTGACGTCGTCATCCTTTTTACCAGCCACCGTCAGTGCCTGAATGGAGTGCCAGTCTAAACTTATCTTTCTGATCCATTCACGTCTCAATAACGGTGGTCCACCATCTTGCAGAATGTAGAGATACAATTTCCGTATTTTCTTGCCATTGTATTCGACAGGCACCCTTATTTTTCCACTGGGGTATACTTTTTGCCCCGTATACGTCCTCAAGACGATGGATGTCTCTCTCAAGGGTATGTGTGAGAATAGCCGCTCGTAGTCTCGTCGATTCATGACGGTTAGAGCTGATCCTGTATCCAATTCCATTTTGACTTGGACCCTGCTATCGTGAGGGTGACCCAAATGGTTCGGTGATCCTCTTTTGCGATTATGTTGTGAAGTTTGAGACAGCTTAGTCTCTTGTTCCCGGATTCACTATCGCTCATCTGGTCTTCGGAACTACTGTCCGTCATCTTTTGTACTTTCCTGTACGGTTCCTTAGTAGCCTTTTTGTTGTCGTTGATCTTTTTCCCAGATCTGCAAACTCGTGCAATGTGTCCCATCTTTCCGCATTGCCTGCATATTTTGTCCTTGGACCAGCAGTCCTTCTGGTCATGGTTTGTTCTGCCGCAGCGATTACATTTTGCAAATCCCTGTGTCATTTCGTGGGTGCCGTATTCCTGTGGCTTTTGTTGTATTTCCGCAGCTCCCCTTGCTGCTGCTTCGTACGATACTGCCACACTGAAAGCCTTATCTAGCGTCAGCTCTTTCTCTGAGAGTAACCTCTTCTGGGTTCCTTCACTCAGGAGTCCACAGACAAATTTGTCCCGTAAGGTATCTGCCAGTCCTGCTCCGAACTGGCAGTGCTTTGATAGCTTGCGTAGTTCCGTAAGGTAATCAGCATTGCTCTCATTTTTATGCTGATTTCTCCTGTGGAATTTAAATCTTTCTGCTATCAGCAGCGGTGTAGGATTTAGGTGTTCCTGTTGGATAGCAACAATTTCGTTAAAACTCTTCGCCTTCGGTTTGGCTGGAGTAATCAGGTCCCGCAATAGGCCGTACGTTCTTGCGCCCATTAAATTTAGCAATACCGATGCCTTTTTCTCCTCGGCTATTTCGTTTGCCTCGCAATATACCTCGACTCTTTCCACATACGTGGTCCAGTCTTCTATTGCATTATCGAAGGCAGTGATATCGCCAGTCTTTGGCATCTTGAAAATCTAAGATGGCGCCTCCCGCGCTTTCCCGCCGCTGCCGTCAACGCTGTTGCTGGCGATTATATTTATTTTACTATCCTGTAATGGCGACGCCCTATGGTCTTCGCGCCTCCCCGATCGCTGCTGCCAACGCCGCTCTCCGCGGTATTTTTATTTTTCTATCGCGCTTCAATATTTGCTCCGTTAATTGAAGAACCGTTCCCGTCGTGGAGCGGACCCTCTGGGACACTTCCCTCCCTCCTCTTAGGTCCGAACGCTGCCCGGCTTCGAAGCACCGGCCGCGCCCTGTGTGCTCCACCCTCTCTCTCTCTCTTTGCTTCCCGACTCGCTGCCCGGCCCCGTTGCAGAGCCACCCGATCGAGCTCTAGCCCGCTGCAGCCCAGGAAGGATCAGTGCACTACCTGCCACCAGCCCGATTAGCTGGGAAACCACAGACTGGAGAACCAAGCCTGGCTCTCGACAGTCTCTCCTGCACTTTTCAATTCGATGATTTGGAGGGCGGTTGCCCACGGTCGACGCCCGTTTCTCGAGTTTCTTTGGATTTTTTTTTTTTTTTCTTTCTTCTGGCTTCGACCTTCAATAACATCGTCTGAGGTGCTGCCGAGTTGCAGGTAAGTTCGTTTCTTACTCGTCGCCAGTATTATGTCTGTGTATAATTGAGACATGGACTGCAGGAGTTGATTATGACAAGTCTTTACTGAATGGAGACAATCTGGAAACTGAAACTACAGAAGCCTGCTAGGGCCTTTTATACAGGGGTGGTCACTGCCGGTACTGCAGTCTGAGACCAGTTATTCCCTTAAAGGTACATACACAACAGTCATGACCCCTTTGATTATGACTTTCTTTTTTCTGCACCCGAATGCTGGTTGCTGCAGGCATGGCAGCGAACGGACCAAGGGTGCTCCCCGGTTTGATGATGACTCCCTCCATGCTCTTGTGGAGGGAGTAAGAGGACGCAAGGAGGTCCTCTTCCCTTCAGATGGAAGGAGGAAGCCTCCTCAGAACACAAAGGCAGCCTGGCTGCAAATTGCTGAGAAGATCAGTGCAAGGTCGGTCTTTACACGCACCTGGATTCAATGTAGGAAAAGGTTTAATGATCTGCTGCACTCAGCAAAAGTGAGTATTACACTTACTTTCAATTTGCTTCCCATCTCTTCTCATCCCCATCACTGCATTGGCAACCTACTCCTGCACATCCCAACTCACCCTAACATCCCTTGCACCCTCACCCATCCCTCTCTCTCTATGTAGAGATACACTTCACCATCTTACTATGCACCCCTCACACTCGTTCTCACTGCTATGCAATGACAACAACTAACACCACACAAGGAGGGACCTTGGCATTGGCACCTCACTCCATCATTGTCTCCCTCTAAGCATCTATGTCATCCATTCTTTACACTCACTCCATCAATCTCTCTGAAACTGCACTTGTGTCCCTCATTGCAGGAAAAGAGTCCACAATAAGAGGGAGAGGATAGGAGGAAGCCCACCATCCGTGGCGCATCTAATGAATGCTGAGGCAGCTCTGGAGATCGGTGGAGGTGCAGAGGAGCTGGAAGTGGGGGACGGAGAGATGGGCACAGTACAGCAAGCTGGTGACAGAACTGATTTACAAACCGCTGATTCTGCATTCATGAGTGACTCATATGGGATCTGATGTTCATAGAAATTGAGTTCTGATCATCTGCACAATGGGATGTGTCTGCAACCTACATATCACATGTCTAACTCATGCCTTTAGTCCCCCACAGGACCATCGAGAGCCCATTGTCCAGAAAGAGGACGACTCCTCAGAGGATCCTCCAGCCTCTGAGGGAGCAGCGTCAGCAGAAATGAGCGCAGCCAGCACCAGTGCAGAGACGCACACCTCAGTGGGTCGTTTGCGAGATATAGTGTTGTTGTCACCTGGTGTATCGCAGCTCACAAGTGAGCAGGAGCAGATGGTGGAGACAGGGACAGCAGTGGAGAGTCCTCGTCGGAGACGCAGCGTGCTCCTAGCTCTGCTCAGCTGCATGTAGACACTGTGCCTCTGGGACCATCCAGAAAGAGAGCGGTGCTGGAGCTTCAGGAACAAGTGCAGGAGGCTCTGACTGGGTTTGCAACCATGGTAACTGCGAGTGTGCAGAGAATGGAGGAGTCCATCTCAAACATGAGCAATGCTGTGGTGCACGCAATGCCCCACAATCCCAACCCCCACCCCCCCGCGATATCTGTGCTCCTCTAATTCTGCCCTCGAGCATTCGATTATAATCGCTCAACCTTTGGTGGCCGTGCCTTCTGTTGCCTAGGCCCTAAGCTCTGGAATTCCCTGCCTAAACCTCTCCACCTTGCTACCTCTTTCCTCCTTTAAGACACTCCTTAAAACCTACCTCTTTGACAAAGCTTTTGGTCATCTGCCCTAATTTATCCTTCTGTGGCTCGGTGTCAAATTTTTTCATCTTAAAGTACTCCTGTGCAGCGCCGTGGGACATTTTACTATGTTAAAGGTGCTATATAAATAAATACAATAGCAAAATACTGCAGGTGCTGGAAATCTGAAAAATGCTGGAAATACTCAGCAGGCCAGGCAGCATCCGTGGAGAGAGAAACAGAGTTAACGTTTCAGGTCCCAGACCTGAAACATTAACTCTGTTTCTCTCTCCACGGATGCTGCCTGGCCTGCTGAGTATTTCCAGCATTTTGTGTTGTATTTATATAGAATAAAAATAACAAGTTGTTTGTTTGAATGTAGGTGCCGTCATGGAAAAGATGGCAACCTCTGTGGAGCACATAAATCGCCAGACACAAACCAACATGGTGACTCTTCTAGATAGATGGTCAGCTATGGAGGACAGATGGGCATCTATCGTGGAGAGGAACCAGAGGTACATGGAAGTCCCCCTTATGAGGACTGTCAGTACAGAGACGGGTCCACATGACCCCACTGATGTGCAGCAAGGTGCTCCCCAGCTACTTGCTAGCAGTGAAGTGCAGGTAACCCATGAGAGGGATGGTGGTGGTCGAGAACAAGGAAGTGGGGGCTCCTCTCCAAGCCACACTCCCATTCCACTGCCGAGCCCTCGGTCAAAGCCCCAGATGCCTCACCCAACAGAGATGGCCGTCTCTGCCCCTGCACGAGGAGCAGACTTTGGCGGAGCCTGCCAAGGCTCCCAAACCCAGAGGACGACTGCCAAAGGCGTCTAAGCAGGCGCAGCAGGGAAGTGAGCACGCTGCCTCTGCATCTGCTGAAGCCACAGGGAAAGCACCATGTAGAAGCACGCGCAAGAGAAAGCTAAAACACAAATAGTCACAAGGGTAGTCACTTGATGTTTTCATGTTACACAAAGTTCCATTTGTGATCTTTATTTCTATTGTATTAAAGTAATGCGATGTCAGTGATTCAATGCGTTGCCCTATGTGTGCTCAGAATTGGAAGTGGCACAGTGAGGGGTGAGGGTGCCTTTCATCTGCAGTGATGGTGGGGAGAGCGATAGGAATGCACAGTTCATTGTACAAATGCTGTATGGTGTGGCATGGAGGTTCTGCCAGCCCTCATGTGCATGTGCCAGCCACATGTCTGTGCTGCGTAAAGTTACGCAAATCTGGCATGGATTAGTCCATCCCTTGCCTCATGACCAGCAATGAGCTCGCGTGCTGGTAGCACTGGGACAGCCGCCACCGCCAGGTGTTCCTCATCTGCAGCCTCATTCAGCTCTTCCTCCTCCAAGGAGGAGGAGGCTGTGCGCTCTGCCACTTATTCCTCAGGCAGCGATAAGCCACGCTGCAGTGTGATGTTGTGCAGGGCACAGCAGACCACGATGATTCCGGAGACCCTGGCTGGTGCGTACTGTAGGGCTCCACTAAATCTGTCGAGGCATCTGAAGCGCACTTTGAGCAAGCCTATGGTTTGCTCGATGATGCTTTTGGTAGAAATGTGGCTCTCATTGCAATGCTCCTCAGCTTCATTTGATGGCCTCATTGGTGTCATTAGCCACGTCTTCGGGGGATAGCCCTAGTCTCCAAGTAGCCATCCGGAAAGTTGGGTTGGCGGATTGAAGAGCTGAGGCACTGCCGCAGGATGTACGAGTCATGGCAACTGCCTGGGAACTTTGCGCACACATGCATGATGCTCTTCCTGTGGTTACACACCAGCTGCACGTTAAGGAAGCCCTTGTGATTCATAAATACAGCTGGGTTGTGATGGGGTGCCCTGATGACCACATGTGCAGTCGATGACACCCTGCACCCTTGCCTGCCATATTGGCAACCCCAACCACCCGCGCGGTAACACTTGCTTCATCCGTTGAGAAGTGGATGTAATTGGCCGACTTGGCAAACAGGGCATTGGTAACCTGCGTAATGCATCTATGTGTGGCCGACTAGGAGATGCCACTGATGTCTGCAGCTGATCCCTGGAAGGACCCTGACGCAAATAAGTTGAGTGCAGTGGTGACTTTGACAGCCACTGGTAAGGAGTGTTCACCCGCTCCTCTGGGCTGCAGGTGTTGGTGCAGCATTGTGCAGATGTCAGCGACTACCTCTCGCAAAAGTCTCAGCCTCCTTTGGCACTGCTTCTCAGTCATGTTGAGGAAGCACATCCTCTGCCTATAAACCCTCCTGTTGGGGGTATCTCCCGCGGCGCGGTGCAGCCCTGCAATGGCCTCTGCCCTGTGCAGCATCAGGTGGCTGAGAAGGTTGGCGCTCTTGTTGGTGCTGCTGGTGTGCCTGGTTCTGTTGTTGGTGCTACTGGTGTGCCTGGTTCTGCTGCTGCTCATCCTCCGAATCGGAGGACCAGGATGAGAGAGTATAAATGGTTCCCATTCTGCTGGTATATCTCTTACTTGAGGATGAAAGGTTATAAGCACTCAGTCAATGTGGAGAGAGGTTATTCCAAGGAGGTCACAGTGCATATAGATCTCACAACACACACTTTACCATCTCAATACACCTGAAATATGTCTTCCAAATCCTGAAATCAGAAAGTTCTGGCATTTGAAATTGAATTGTGGCAGGTTAGCTTTAATGCTGCAGTTGCAGCTGTGAACTATTCAGCTTGTAGGAACACCCGACACAATCAGCTGGCGTGTTTGTTGAATGCCATGGAACACGGTGAAAATGTGGCAAAATTGAAAAACCCTGACGAAATAGGATTATCCAGGCAGTTAACAAGCTGTTAACTACCTTAAGTGCCCCTCCCACAGCTTGGCGTCGGGTCTGATCTGGAGTCACAGACCCGACACTTTGGAAAGTTGCGTGGAGGCAGGTTCATGGCGGGTTCGCAACCCACCATCAATCATTTTAGATTCAACTCCTGACCCGCCCCCAAACCTACCCTCTGAGCACCATCAAAATCGCAGCCTTTATGTCTGTTACTCTATCTGATCTGAAGGAAGGTGATACGAGTTGCAATCATTAAGGAATTGATAATCTAATGTGTTAAAAACAAACTTAGAAACTTCAAATAAAGGGACATTAGGGTACATTTTTGTCTTCTGGGTGTTAGGCATCACCTGAACGGGACACAGAAAGGCAAATCTGGGAGCGGGGATTGCATGACATCAACAGAATCCACCTGATTTTCTTTCTATTGAAATTAACAGAAGGAAAATCCAGTGGGTTCTCTAAGGGACATGCTGCAATCCTCTCTGCCAGATTTGCCTTTCTGTGCTTTGCCCAGGCATAGCTCAATGCTCATGGGGTAAAGATGAAAATTTGCACCATTTACTTTTACCATTTACCATTTCAGTTCCCATTAATAAGTTGCACCATAGGAGTGAAAATCTAAAAGTTCTATTTTATTTGTCACTATTTTTTGGAAGCTTGATCTTAAAACATTTGTTTTGTGGTACACACCACGAGAGGCAGGGAGCAAAAGCCAGTTGGGCATCTATCCAGGTGTGCTGAACAGTGAACCTGGATTAAAATGTGGTATTATCATTTGAAAAACCACAACACAAGGTAAAACATTTCATTTTGTAATCCTGAAGCTATATTGGCTGCAAATCTCTTGAAAACAGCCCAACTCAAATATGTTTATTTTTTATTATATACTAATGAGCACTGATAGACAGATTTTTGCAAGATAAGGGAGTGAAGGGTTATGGGGAGCGGGCAGGGAAGTGGCTTTGAGCCCAAGATCAGCCATGATATTGAATGGCAGAGCAGGCTCGAGGGGCCAAGTGGCCTATTCCTGCTCCTATTTCTTATGTTCTAAGGAAGGTGATTGGAGAAAAAAAAGGAAGAAATTATCTTCATTAAAAAATGTTTGTAAACAAAAAAGGATTTTTCAAATACACAATAGGGTGACTTCAATCATACTTGCATCATAACATAACGTGCTTAATGCTCGGTTCTTCGGGAAAATGTTAGTTCAACACTTCCTTATGAAGACAGTGCTCTTTTAATAAATCAAAACTAGTATGTTTGAAGAGTGTTAGTTAAAATTGCTGCTTCTGATCCAGTAATGTAACTTTATAACTGTTCGTTAAAAATTGCAGTTTCTGATCCAGTAATACAAGACTGTTACTGGAGGAATTCCTGGAGTGTATACGGGATGGTTTCCTGGACCAATATGTCGAGGAACCAACTAGAGATCAGGCCATCTTAGACTGGGTATTAATGAGAAAGGATTAATTAGCAATCTTGTTGTGCGAGGCCCCTTGGGTCGGAGCGATCATAATATGATCGAATTCTTCATTAAGATGGAGAGTGAAGTAGTTGACTCAGAGACTAGGGTCCTGAATTTCTATAAAGGAAACTACGATGGTATGAGGCGCGAGTTGGGTAGGATTGATTGGGGAATGTCACTCAAAGGGTTGACGGTGGATAGGCAATGGCAGACATTCAAAGATCGCATGGATGAACTACAGAATTTGTTCATCCCAGTTTGGCATAAAAATAAAACAAAAATGGTGACTCAACCGTGGCTAACAAGGGAAATTAGAGATAGCATAAGATCCAAGGAGAGGACATATAAATTGGCCAGAAAAAGCAGTAAACCTGAGGATTGGGAGCAGTTTAGGATTCAACAAAGCAGGAAAAAGGGATTAATTAAGAGGGGGGAAATAGAGTATGAGTGTAAGCTTTCAGGGAACATAAAAATTGACTGTAAAACCTTTTATAGATATGTGAAGAGAAAAAGATTGGTGAAGTCAAGCGTAGGTCCCTTGCAGTCAGAATCAGGGGAATTTATAATGGGAAACAAAGAAATGGCAGACCAATTAAATACATACTTTGGTTCTGTCTTCACAAAGGAGGACACAAATAACCTCCCAGAGATGTCGGGGAACATAGGGTCTAATGAAAGGGAGGAACTGAAAGAAATCAGTATTTGTAGGGGAATGGTGTTAAGGAAATTGATGGGATTGAAGGCCGATAAATCCCCAGGGCCTGATAATCTACATCCTAGGGTACTTAAGGAAGTGGCCCTAGAAATAGTGGATCCATTGCTGGTCATCTTCCAAAATTCGATAGACTCTGGAACAGTACCCATGGATTGGCGGGTAGCTAATGTTACCCCACTGTTCAAAAAAGGTGGTAGAGAGAAAACAGGGAATTACAGACTGGTAAGCCTGACATTGGTAGTGGGGAAAATGCTTGAGTCCATTATAAAAGATGTAATAGCAGAGCACTTGGAAAACAGTGACCGGATCGGACAAAGTCAACATGGATTTACAAAAGGTAAATCGTGCTTGATTAATCTACTGGAACTTTTTGATAATGTGACTGGTAAAATAGATAAGGGAGAACCAGTGGATGTGGTGTATTTGGACTTTCAAAAGGCTTTCGATAAGGTCCCGCATAAGAGATTAGTGTGTAAAGTTAAGGCACATGGGATTGGGGGCAAGGTATTGACTTGGATAGAGAACTGGTTGGCAGACAGAAAGCAAAGAGTTGGAATAAATGGCTCTTTTTCCGAGTGGCAGGCAGTGACTAGTGGGGTACCGCAGGGATCGGTCCTTGGACCCCAGCTATTCACAATATATATTAATGATCTGGACGAGGGAACTAGTTTGCAGACGACACAAAGCTGGGTGGGCATGTGTGCTGTGAGGAGGGTGCAGGGAAACTCCAGTATGATTTGGACAGGTTGGGTGATTATATTGCATCTGCCATGCTTCTGCCCAATGTGGATAAATGCGAGGTTATCCACTTTGGTGTCAAAAACAAGGCGGCAGATTATTATCTGAATGGCAATAGATTGGGAGAAGGGGAAGTGCAACGAGACCTGGGCGTCCTTGTGCACCAGTCGCTGAAGGTAAGCATGCAGATGCAGCAGGCGGTTAAGAAGACAAATGGTATGTTGGCCTTTGTAGCGAGATGGTTTGAGTACAGGAACAAGGATGTCTTGCTGCAGTTGTACAGGGCCTTGGTGAGACCACATCTTGAGTATTGTGTGCAGTTTTGGTCGCCTTATCTGAGGAAGGATGTTCTTGCCATGGAAGGAGTGCAGCGAAGATTCACCAGGCTGATACCTGGGATGGCAGGAATGACGTATAAGGAGAGATTGGGTCGATTGGGCTTGTACTCGCTGGATTTTAGAAGAATGAGAGGGGATCTCATTGAAACTTATAAAATTCTAACAGGACTAGACAGACTAGATGCAGGAAGGATGTTCCCGATGGTCGGGGAGTCCAGAACCAGGGGTCACAGTCTAAGGATAAGGGGTAAGCCATTTAGGACAGAGATGAGGAGGAATTTCTTCACCCAGAGAGTGGTGAACCTGTGGAATTCTCTACCACAGAAGGCAGTAGAGACCAATTCATTAAATATATTCAAGAAGGAGTTGGATATATTTCTTAAGGCTAAAGGGATCAAGGGATATGGGGAGAAAGCAGGGACAGGGTACTGAACTTGGATGATCAGCCATGATCGCGTTGAATGGCGGAGCAGGCTCGAGGGGCCGAATGGCCTACTCCTGCTCCTATCTTCTATGTTTCTATGTTAGTCAAAATGCATGATGTTAATGACCAACCATTCAAGTGCTTTCTTAACAAAGAGAATGAAAACTTGTACTCAAAAATAATACAATCTTGTTATTTAGAAAAAAAAATTTAAAACCGAAATATTCACCTTAGAAATATAACCAGCAGAAAATCACTGATTGGAACCTTTTGTTAATATTGTTTCAAGATTAATTCTAGCCATACATATTAAAAGTTCCATACATGCTGGAAGTTACATATACCGAATATTTAAAATGCAATGCCTTTGTGATGGTTGCTCATCTTATTTTCAGATAAATACCACAGTACCAACAAACTGATTGTTTACCAGAGGGAGGGGGTAAATCGTTTTGTAATTAAACTTCAGGTAACTGGTTTCTCAATGCTATCTTATCCTACTCATTAGTAGAGGTCACCTCTACATAACAACAGCTTAAGACCAGTCTTCACTTTTAAAGTTTATTCAGTTCCATAGTAATCACTTCGGAAGAAAAACAGATTTGAAACTATTTTCCATGTACACTATAATAAGGCATGTCATGCATATTAAAGAGTATTATTTCTCCAGATAAAAATAATCAAAAATATATGGGAAAGTGCAACCTAATAGTAAGACAGAGCTTCATACATCAGTGCAAAGATCTAAGATTTTTTTAATTGTCTACATACCCGAATAGCAAATTCATCATCAACCCTAGTGTGAGGCACCACCTTGTATTCAGCATTGCTGGCAGTGGCACGCTGCGAAGGCATTTTACAGAAATTTTGAGCGACCTCAATTTTCCTGAAAATGTAAATAGAGCATGAAGTTGAACAATGTTGTAGCTTCAGAATAAACCAAACCATTAGTAACAACTACAGTAATACAAAAACAAAATACCGCAGATGCTGAAAATCTGAAATAAAAACAGAAAATACTGGAACTACTCAGCAGGTCAGGCAACATCTGTGAAGAGAGAAACAGAGTTAACGTTTCAGGTCGATGGCCTTTCATCAGAACTGGAAAAGGTTAAGAGATGTAACAGGTTTTAAGCAAGTACAGAGGCAGGGAAACGGGGAGGGGAAGAAAGAACAAAAAGGAAGGTCTGTGATAGGGTGGATGGCAGGAGTGATTAAATGACAAAAGGGATGATGGTGCAAGACAAAATGGGGGTGGTAATGGGACAATAAAAGAAACAAAAGATGGGTCTCGAAGAGCTGAAAATGACAAAAGCAGAATCATTACCACCAACTGCTGTCCGAAAAAATGGGAGCAGTAGTGATGACCTGAAATTGCTGAGAAATGACCATCCTAGGCCAAGCAGTCTAATTTTCAGCTCACACATCTTGACAGTGTAACAAACACTAATGTTACATTAATATAGCTACTCAAATATTAGGAATAGCTTTGTTTCTGTATTACTACAAAAAGAAACACCTAAAACAATTTTAAATTTGAGCCCTTAACTTCTGCTTACTGTCTTCCTATTCTTTCTTACCCATTTTAACTTTAATTTTACCTTTTTCCTATTTAATCCAATCAAATGTATCTATTCTCTTTTTCTAATTTGAAAGCATTTTTTTCTTCCTTTTGGCTTCTATTCTCTAAAATACTATAAATACCACAAACAATAATGGATGTCATTGAGTGCTTCAAGGTCACATCAACGTCCTGTTTGCTGTCTACAACTGGTTCTTGAAACAGTTCAAAGTCAACCTCAGAGGTCAGTCATTTTTGTGCCACGTGTCACGCGAACAATGCCACATTCCCTGCAACCACGTTCCCTCCAGGTAGGCACCCACCCTACTAGAAGCAATCTGTGCCATCAAAGAAGGGCTTTGAACAGTGGTTTATAACGAATTCTCACGATAGTGGAGAACGCACGGGGTACCACTGTCCAAGGGGGTTTACTAGCAGGAGATGCATGAGCAAACAAACACACCACACATTTTCACAAAGTTGACTATATCATGGAACAGACTTTCAATAGCTGAGAATATTGTACTGAATGAATCTTTGCAGAAATATCTCAGATGGGAACTCCTGAACAGATATCTTGCTTTTCCATTTATTGGAAGATTATTGATGTTGAAAGGTTTGCTCACAGCCAATCAGCAGAGCTTATGTTGGAGATGACTGGGACCAACACTAATTCCAGAACCAACGCATCTTCAAGTGCTGTCACCAAAGAGAAGCAGTCATTCAGAAATTGGGATATTCTGGTCATTTGATTAGTACCAAATTTCACTTTCACAGAAGGGATTCACCAATTGTGACCAACACTGGAGGTGGTGGTGTGGATTTAGGAGACCGACACCTTCTCCCTGGTTGTACGAGCCAGTGTGAAATGTGGATTGACTAGTGCACTTTTAAGGGAGCAGTCTTGTAAATATTCCCTACTTCAGCTTCTGGAGAATCTTGAAGTGTGCTTCTTCATTGAGCTGAATTCTGAGGTTTCTTTACAAGAAAAATCTAGCTTTAGCTTGTTAGTAGCCAGGATCCCTCCAGTAGACAAATAACAAGATGACAACAGATGAGGAAGGCTCATCCATTCAAAAAGAAAAACCTGAAGTCCCCTATCTCATCATCCAATAGAGTCTTCAAAGACTGTACGGTTTGTGCCTCCACTGCTCTCCCTGGAAGTCGAATCTAAGGGCTTGTTATTCTTTGTGTGAATTCTTCTTCAAATCTTAAATTTGTCCTTCACTAGTTTGAGCCTATGCCCCTTGTCCTATTGTCATTGTTTTCCCAGAAATAATGCTCCAGGTTTATCTTTTCCATCCTGTTTAATATTGTATATATACTTATATAGGTTGGTCACATCAAGCTGTGTGAAGCAAGCTTTACATTCTGAAAAGTCATGCAATGCTAGAAAATAGCAAAGACAGATGTCATGGGAAGCCAAGCATAAACCATGGCACTCAGCCAAAATTATGAAACCAGGAACTGATGTGATTGTCAGCTGCAGTAGGGATTGACTGCGGCTGGTTCAATCAAGGGAAGCCTTTGTAGGCCACAAGGCAAAATCGTGTTATTATATAAACGGCACAATAGCTTTGCAGACAATAAAACAAACTTAATAAATTCCAGTCTACAAGCTAAAAATCAGAGCATTTGAATAGTTTAGTAGAGAACAGAATACCAAAATTAATTGCAATCAAACCAAACCATGTGACCCATAACTGACCATATAATTCTGAATGGTGGCTTCCATCATTGTACAAGAAAAGATTTAATGGTTTGATGGTAATTATTTGGAGTAGACATGAGAGCATCTACGTTAGTCAGCAATATATTCTGGTCTACCATTATAGCTATAAACCAAACTTGTATGCATTACAATATAAAAAAATAAATAAATGGGATTGCATTGAAGACTATAAAACATTTGCAGGGTTCAGATCACAGTATAAACCAGAACAGTAAAGCTCAGTGGATTAAAGATCTCATCCAACCCCTATAACTTGCAACGCATTTCCAATTATTTATTCCCTTTAAACCACCCCCACTTACTTATATATAAATGAGGTAGAGTACATGCCTTTAAAGGCAGGCAGCATCATAGAAACAATAGGTCATTCAGCCCTTCAACCCTATTCCACTATTTAATAAGATCATGGCTGATCTGCAACTTACTCCATTTAGCATCCTTTGTTCCATATCTCTTGATACCCTTACCTAACAAAAATCTCTCAATCTCAGTCTTGAAAATGTCAATTGATCCAGCATCTACAACCTTTTGGGGGAGGGAATTCCAGATTTCTACTAACCGGTGTGTGAAAAAGTGCTTCCTGATTTCACTCCTAAATAGCCTAGATCTAATTTTAAGATTACGCCCTCTTGTTCTTGATTCCCCCACCAAAGAAAATTGTTTATCTGTATCTACCCTATAAAATCCCTTTGTCATTTTAAGTACCTAGATTAGATCTTCTAGACACAATGGAATACAGGCCAAGTTAATGCATCCGGTCCTCAGACTTTAACCCTTTAAACCCTGGTCATTTTGCTGAATTTGCACTGTACCCCTTCCAAGGTCGATAGATCTTTCCTGAGGTTCGGTGCTCAAAAGTGAACGCAATATTCCAGATGAGATCTGACAACGGCTCCGTACAACTCAAGCATCACTTTCACACTTTTGAATTCCAACCTCTTTGAGATAAAGACCAACATTCGATTAGCCTTTTTGATTACTTTTTGTACCTGTATACTAGCTTTGTGATTTTTGTACATAGATACCCAAAACTCCTTGTTCTTCCACACACTCACCATTTAAGAAAATATTCCGCTGGTTGTTTTTCCAAAGTGGATGATCTCACACTGAACTCGATCTACCATAGTTTTGGCCACTCACTTATGTGCCTTTGTAACTTTCTCCTCCCTTCCACATAACTTACTGTGCCTCTTAACTTAGTATCACCTGCAAAATTAGATATGGAAAAAAAGGAAGAACTTGCATTTATATAGCACCTTTCATAACCTCAGGATGTCTCAAAGCACTTTACAGCCAATGAAGTACTTTCGAAGTGTAGTCACCATTGTAATATAAAAACACGGCAGCCAATTTGCGCACAGCAATGTCCCACAAGCAGCAATGTGATAATGACCAGATAATCGGCTTTAGTGATGTTGGTTGAGGGATAAATATTGGTCAAGACACCTGGGAAAATTCCCCTGCTCTTCTTCGAAATAGTGCCATGGCAGACAGGACCGCTCTATCTAAGATGAAACGTTAAACTGAGTTGAAGTTTATAGAAAGTTGTTGTTGCATGTCTCTAGATTTAAAAAATTATCTTCGGAGAAAAACAGGAAACCTAATTAACATTTAATATAAGGATATATTGGTTTGGAGGGAGTATAGCACAGAGTCATCAGAATACCAGGGTAAAAGGATTAAATTTGGAGGACAGGTTGCATAAACTTCACTTCTATTCCCTGGAGTACAGAAGGCTGAGGGATGATCTAATTGAGGTGTTTAAAATGACAAAAGGGTTCAAAAGGGTGCATAAGAAATAGTAGCTGGAGTTGGCCATTCGGCCCCTCAAACCTGCTCCGCCATTCAATAAGCTCATAGCTGATCTTCTACCTCAACTCCACCCTCTCGCACTATCCCCACATCCTTTGGTTCCCTTAGTATCAAAAATCTATCGAGCTCTGTCTTGAATATCTTTCTTTCTTAGGCAGTCCCTTGGAACTGAGGATGACTTGCTTCCACATTAAAAATGAGTTTGCAGGTGACTGATGAGTCCAATGCGAGACCTAAAGTCTCTGTCACAGGTGGGGCAGGCGGTGGTTGAAGGGGCGGGTGGGGTGGGGTGCTTAGGTTGACGTGCGCTCCTTGCACTGCCTGCGCTTGGCTTCCGCTTGCTCCCGGCGAAGAGACTCTAGGTGTTCGCCGCCTTCCCTGATGCTTCTCCTCCACTTTGTGCTGTCTTGGGCCAGGGATTCCCGGGTGTCGGTGGGGATGTTACACTTTTTCAAGGAGGCTTTGAGGGTGTCCTTGAAGCGTTTCCTCTGCCCACCTGGGGCTCTCTTGCCGTGCCGGAGCTCTGAGTAGAGCGCTTGTTTTGGGAGTCTTGTATCAGGCATGCGGACAATGTGACCCATCCATCGGAGCTGATCAAGCGTGGTCAAAGCTTCGATGCTGGGAATGTTGGCCTGAGCAAGAACACAGACGTTGGTGCACCTATCCTGCCAATGGATTTGCAGGATCTTGCGGAGGCAGCATTGGTGTTACCTCTCCAGTGCTTTGAGGTGCCTGCTGTACATGGTCCATTGAATATACTCAACGACTGAGCACCCACAGTCCTCTGGGGTAGAGAATTCCAAAGATTCACAATCCTTTGAGTGACAAAATTTCTCCTCATCTCAGTCCTAAATTGCCACCCCCTTATTCTGGGACTATGACCCCCTAGTTCTAGACTCCCCAACGAGGGGAAACATCTTCCCAGCATCTACCCTGTCAAGCCCCTTAAGAATTTTATACATTTCAATGAGATCACCTCTCATTCTTCTAAACTCTAGGGAGTATAGATTTAGTCTTCTCAATCTGTCCTCATAAGACAATCCCCCACCCCAGGAATCAGTCTAGTGAACGTTTGTTGCACTCCCTCTAAGGCAAGTATATCCCTCCTTAGGTAAGGAGACCAAAACTGTACACTGTATTCCAGGTGTGGTCTCAGCAAAGCTCTATATAATTGCAGTAAGATTTCTTTACTCTTACATTCCAATCCCTTTGTAATAAAGGCCAACATACCATTTGCTTTCCTAATTCCTTCCTGTACCTGCATGTTAACTTTGTGATTTGGTTACAAGGACACCCAGGTCCCTCTGAATACCAACATTTCTCAATTTCACACCATTTAAAAAATATTATTTTTTATTTTTCCTACCAAAGTGAATAACTTCACATTTCTCCACATTATATTCCATCTGCCACGTTCTTGCTCACTCACTTAACCTGTCTATATCCTTTTTCAGCCTCTTTGCATCCTCCTCACAACTTACTTTCCCACCTAGCTTTGTTTCGTCAGCAAACTTGGATACATTACACTCGGTCCCCTAATGCAAGTCATTGATATAGATTGTAAATAGCTGAGGCCCAAGCACTTATCCTTGCAGTACTCCACTAGTTACAGCCTGCCAACCTGAAAATGACCAGTTTATTTCTACTCTCTGTTTTCTGTCCGTTAACCAATCCTCAATCCATGCTAATATATTAACCCCAATCCCATGAGTCCTAATTTTGTGTAATAACCTCTTATGTGGCACCTTACCGAATGCTTTTTGAAAATCCAAATACACTACATCCACTGGTTCCCCCTTATCCACCCTGCTAGTTACAACCTCAAAAAACTCTGAACAGAATTGTCAAACATGATTTCCCTTTCATAAATCCATATTGGCTCTGCCCAATCAGATTATGATTTCCAAGTGCCCTGTTATCACGTCCCTAATAATAGATTCTAGCATTTTCCCTGCTACTGATGTCAGGCTAACTGGTCTATAGTTCGCTGTTTTCTCTCTCCCTCCTTTCTTGCATACCGGTTCAGAGAGCCGGCACAGGCTTGATGGGTCGATTGGCCTCCTTCCGTGTTGTAACCAAATCTACGATTCTATGATCTTATAATTGGAGCTAGGCCATTCATGAGTGAAATCAGGAAGCACTTTTTCCACACAAAGGGTAGTGGAAATCTGGAAAACTCTTCCCCAAAAGTCTGTGGATGCTAGGTCAATTGAAATTTTGAAACTGAGATCAATATATTTTTGTTAGGTTAAGGGTATCAAGGATTTGGATCAAAAGCAGGTAAATGGAGTGAGGTACAGATCAGCCATGATCTGACTGAATGGTGGATCAGGCTCAAGGAGCTGAATGACCTACTCAGGATCCTATGTTCCTATTAACAGATTAGGACTCGCACATGCAACCCACATACAAAAGATGGCCAACTGAAAAATCAGCAAAATAAAAATCATGCATTGCCCTATACAGTATATTCAGTACACTTTAATACAAGACATGCCCCTTCCTATTGAGTTGTCTGCCACTAATTGTACACAACAGCACATTACTAAAAACATGGTTATTAATTTCATTTAAAACATTTATCTAAAAATAAACTATGAAAAATGTTGAGATGCTCCTGATCACAAAAACTTAGCCACCATATCTATATTAATTTGACTGCAAAACTAATAACTAATAGACTGCAACAGTTACATTGTGCAGAAATACTTTAGTAATCTCATTCAATATGGATCACAAATGAATAAGTACAAAATAAATGACAAAGTAGTAACACGGTCCTTGACACTGATAACAAGTGATTTTTGTTCATTTGGCAACGTTACTCCATTTACCTTATCAGCACAGTTTGAGTATGAGATTTAGAATGAGTCAATTAGCCCATCAAAACCTAACCTGTTAACAAATAATTCATTAAATTCATTTTAAAAGGTTTATTTGTAAGCATTTTATCTGCTTGGTTTTTAATCTGAACTTTTTCACCAGAGACTTCCTGCATACCCTGATAGTGCAGTACAGAGACCACCACCTTCTCAACTTTTGGCAGCATTGCTGCAGTTGGATCTTATGTTCCCTGAAGGTATTAAACTCAAAATTATTATGTGACTTAGAGGAAATTAGTTTAAAGTTTTGCTACGGTAAAATGTCTTGCAATATTGATAATTTGAATTGAGCATAATGGTACACCTACAATGACGTCATTGGGGTCCAATCTGTTATTTTAACTGGAGACCTGAGCAAGGGGGGGGGGGGGGGGGGGGGTGAGGGGTGAGGAGAGAGAGAGAACGACTGCTTCCTTGCCAGGCCAAACCTGCTGGGAGCTGGTACAAGGGCCAGAAGAGGCAAGTTTTTTTTTAAATAAATGTCGGTTTCCTTATGGGCCAGGAGGAGCAAGAGTGCTCCTCTGGCCATCACTAGGTAACTTTGGGCCTCCGTTGCCCAGGGCTGCCCCCTTCCCTTGATCGCGTCCCCGTACCCCCCTCACCACTGACCTGACTGTGAAGGACCATTCCTGCAGGTGCCCCATGACGGGTTTCTACCAGCCGAGTTTTTGCTCCGCTCTGCCAGCCAGGCAGTGAATTCTGCCAGGTTCGGGTGGGGGTTGGGGCCTGAATAGGGAAATGAGGCTCGGTAGCGAAAATCTCCCCGGTCCTCAACACGCGAGTGTGTTGCTCGCCCAGGCCCCTCGCAGGGACTGATCACGCCCCACGATAAAAATCAGGGCCACCGTGAAAGAAAGGCAGATTTTGCTTCAGTGGGAGAAAACAAACATATTTTATTCATCCAGAAATTTCCATTTTATTGAGATTTTAGTTGTTGCCCTAGTCTTCACTCTAAACATAGATTTAGGACCATAAATTTGCCCACAAAATTAAGGTGCTTTTGCAGATGTCAAAGAAGCACTGTGCACCCCCACCACAATCTTTTCTTCTTCTCTTACTGACAGATAGCAGTGTATAGATGGAGAGATGCAGTGCAAACGAGGAATGAAAACTTGAAACAAGGAAAAAAAAATTAAGTGCTGCTAAGAACAATAATAGAAAATGTAGACAGAAGAGGAACTAAACTATTTTATTCTGGGAATCATAGAATGATACAGCACAGGAGGAGACTATTCAGCCCATCGTGCCTGTGCCATCACTTTGGTAAAGCTATCCAATTAATCCCATTCCCTTGCTCTTGCTCTTTTCCCCACAGTCCTGTAAATTTTTTCCCTTCAAGTATTTATTCAATTCTCTTTTGAATGTTACTATTGAATTCGCTTCTACCACCCTTGCAGCTAGTGCATTCCAGATCACAACGACTCACGGTGTAAAAAAAATGTTTCCTCATGTCACCTCTGGTTCTTTTGCCAATCACCTTAAATCTTTGTCTCTGGTTACCGGCCATTCTGCCACTGTAAACAGGTTTTCCTTATTTACTCTATCAAAAATATTCATGATTTTGAACACCTCTATCAAATCTCCTCTTAACCTTCTCTGCTCTAAGGAGAACAACCCCAGCTTCTCCAGTCTATCCACATAACTGAAGTCCCTCATCCCTGGTATCATTCTAGTGAATCTCTTCTGCACCCTCTCTTAAGGCCTTGACATCCTTCCTAAAGTGTGGTGCCCAGAATTGAACACAATACTCTAGCTGAGGCCTAATCAGTGTTTTATAAAGATTTAGCATAACTTGATTGCTTTTGTACTCTAGTCCTCTATTTGTAAAGCCAAGGATCCCATATGCTTTTTGTAAACAGCCTTCTCAACTTGTCCTGCCATCTTCAAAGATTTGTGTACACACATCACGAGGTCTCTGTTCTTGCACCCCCTATAAAATGGTACCATTTAGTTCATGTTTCCTCTCCTCATTCCTCCTACCAAAGTGTATCACTTTACACTTCTCTGCAATAAATTTCATCTGCCATGTGTCTGCCCATTTCACCAGTCTGTCTATGTTCTCCTGAAGTATATTACTATCCTCATTGTTTACTACATTTCTGAGTTTCCTATCACATGCAAACTTTGAAATTATGCCCTGTATACCAAAGTTCACGTCATTAATATACATCAAAAAGAGCAGTGGTCCTAATACCGACCCCTATGGAACACCACTGCATACTTCCCTCCAGTCTGAAAAACAACCATTCACCGCTACTCTCTGCTTTCTGTCCCTTAGCCAATTTTGCTTCCACTGTCCCTTTAATCCCATGGGCTTCAATTTTGCTTAAGAATAAACCTCACTTAACAAGCCTAGAGTTTGCTTTTTCCCCCCCATCATGTGTCACACTACTAAACTCCATGAGAAACATATTAACCATATTGGTTAATGAAGTTTATAACAAGAGTAAAAAGTAAATGTTATGTTAAGCAATAAAAAGCTAACAATCAAACGCAATAGAGTGAATCAACCACACGGATGGGTGTTAATAATTAAGCATGAAGTGATTAATAACTCTTGGATTATAGAACTTCATTTGCAAAATACAGCTGAACACACATTAAAATGTAAATAGAAACTAACCATAATTCAAACGATTAAAGGCGTATAAAAAAAATCACTCTAGTCACACTGATGTAAAAATACAGTACAAAGCATCATTCATTGCAACTGGGAAAAAATATTCAGTGCAATGGATGTGTTTTCTTTTAGTGTCAACACCAGTGATATCTGTGCTTGCCTACTGGCATGCAGTGAGCAGATGGTAATAGGAAGACTTGCCTTTTGTTAGCAGCCATGCCAATGCTTTTTCTCTGCATTTTTATAGTCTAATGATAAGTGCAAAAATGTAATGGTAGAGGAAAACCTAGAGCCATTTTTACAGTACATCCCTAACAGTAATTGAAGCAAGCGAATGTCTGAAATAACCTTGAAAGCACTGGTGGGCTTGATAATTGCATTGGAATTGTCAACTGCAGATAGTGAACATTTAAAAAAGACACTGAACAATGAAGGCAAATTGATGGGAAGAGACATAAAAGACTGATGGGTTTGCAGCACTGTTTAAAAAAGGTTGCAATAAGTAATCATTATGAAGTAGAAATTGGATAAAGAAAAATATAGGCATGATGTAATTCCCACCACAATTAAATTTTCCTGCATTGCTTTCCCATAAATATATGAATGTTAATGCAGAGAGAAAAATATGTACTAAAATTACTTCTATATGTTTATCTACTCACACAAAATGGGATTTTATTAAAGAAAAATAAGCTCATACTATAATTCTTAGTATGCTGTTTACTCTGAAGTTCCTTCTCTTCGAATCCTTTGCTTCTTGCTGCTGCATTGCGTGCTTCATTTCTACTGGTTCTTTGCCACACTTACTTTATTTTTTTCTGCTGTTTCTATTTTCCCTGCTCTTCCGCTCCCAATTTTCCTTCCCTCTACTGTTTATGTCCAAGGTTTCTTATATCCCTTCGGCATTCTTACCTCTCTTCCCCAATCATTGCTGGTTCCAGCTTTCACAGAGTCAGGGAACTCCACTGAGGGGTGGGGAAAATGCCAACTTGCAATGTGAAAGCAGCCCATTCTCACCACAGGAAAGAGCCTACTTTCACAGCACAGAGACCTGTAAATGCCCCACTTATCAGGACTATTTCCTGATACTTGCTTTAAAAGCAGAAGCCATCAAAATAATTCAAAGATAACAAGTGGATACTTTTTAAAAGCTTAATGCTGAACATGCAAAATTAATATATGGAACAGACTAGGACAGATCTAGCAGCCCAAAACTGAACACCCATGAGGCACTGCAGGCCATAAGTAGCAGCAAAATTATATATGACCATAATCTGTAACTTCGTGGCTAGGCACATCCCTCACTCTTTGATCGACATCAAGCAAGTAGACCAACCCTATTTCAATGCAGTGTAGAAAGGAATGCCAAGAGGCGCACCAGGCATCCTTGCTACTTCAATGACTTTACCTCAACAATAACAACAACTTGCATGTATATAGTGCCTATATGGTAGAAAAAAATCAAATGCTTCACAGAGGCATATCAAAAATGGTCACTGAGCCAAAGGAGGAAATATTAGGAGGGGTGACCAAAATCTTGGTCAAAGCAGCGAGTTTTAAAGGAGGAGAGGAGGTAAGAGGCAAAGGGATTTAGGAAGGGAATTCCAGAGTGTGGGGTCTAGGCAGCTGAAGGCACAACCACCAATGGTGGGGCAAAGGGAGGTGGATGCACAACAGACCAGTGTCAGTAACAAAATTTTACGGGTGGGGGGAGTGGATTGTAGGGCTGGAAACGGTTACAGAGATAGGAAAAGGCAAGGCACTGAAGTTATTTAGATATGAGAATAAGATAATAGCTTTGGTTTTCCCAATGCAGCTCATCTAAAACTGGATGTTAGACAAGCAGCCTGACAATAGATGGTGAGTATTCCATTACACTCCTGACATGAGTTTTGTAGAGGGAGCGGCTACGAGGTGTCAGGTGGTGAGCCACGCGTCTCAAGAGTACCAAGTCTCTGCCCTGCTTTTGAAGCCATAATACTAACGCTGCGACCTCCACCACTGAGACAGACAAGAGCAGCAATGCTGTGGGAACACTATTACCTCCAAGGTCCCTCCAAACCACTGTTCCCTCATAGTTGTCGGGTTAATATCCTGAAATTCCATTCCCAACACCATTGTGAGAGTACCATTCCTACAAGGTCTGCAGCAGTTCAAGGAGAAGGTCTACCAACACCTTCTCAGGACAACCAAAGATGGTTACTCAATGTGGCCTTGCAGGCGTCACCCACATTCCAAGATCAAATACAAAAGTACAAAACAGCAGAGATTTATGTATGACTGCAGTAAATGGTCTAGAAGCTGATCTCTTCCCTGCCACCAACCTGGCCCCCCACCGCACATATCCCCACAAGTTGGACAGAGTGCAACCAAGGGGACCTGAACCAGCCCAACACTCCCCCAGTGCAGGAAAAAGCCTTGGAAGGGATGTGTACTCAAAAGTGGAGGAAGATAACAAGATCTTGTAAAACTACATTATAGCCATGACAACAGTGACAGGAGTAAGAGTCTCTTTACCAACAGTCTGTAACATTTATCTGCAGCACTTGCTTTCAGTTCTGTTTCACCAGGACCACCCTGGTTCCCACATCTTGTGGTTCAGTCTTTCTGTCTCTGGCCAGAAGCTTAAATATCCCATTAGCCTCTGAAATGCATGGAATTCACAGCAAATTCTAATCAGACATAAAATGTATAAAGAAGTCACAGCCATTTCAGGTTGAATGAGCCACAAGAGGGAGTTTGCAGCTCCTAAACAAAGTCTGCCTGGCTTAAGTGACTCATTAATACTATTTGGAAGTCAAAAATAAAAGCCATCTTCCAGAAGCTAGACACACTGGAGGCAAGCAACCATTTTAGACCTTCCCCAACCTTAACTTTACATTCATACAGAGCATGATGTATTAACATATTTATACACAAAAGCTTATTCTGCCTCTTTCTACCTATATACAATGATAGTACTATGGAATCTGTCACAGAATTAATACAATGATTGCTTACTCAAAGTATATACTATGCTCTCCTCAAATAGCAATAACCAAAAAAAATTAATGACTTCAACATAAATGAGATAGAAGTGCCAAAAAATCCACCCAGGGATGATATCAGTTGCTGGGAATTTCTTCGGATCTTCTCCCGCTCCACTGCCATAACTTTGGTCAAAGTTCAGCCGAAACCCTATTTATGTATATAATAAACAGGGATTCCACCAAATTTATGCCGAAGTTACAGTGGTGGAGCCAGAGAACCCCAAGGAAATTGTCAGCCAATGAATCCTGGGGAGATCCCAATAAATTGGAAATGAGCTACTGGTACCTATTTTCAAAAAGTGTGACAAAACAGATGCAGGTGATTAGCACATGCTGTCATAACTCAGTATTCTGTAAAATAATGGCAAAGGTCATCAGGAGTAAGTTTAACGATTATCTATATAATAGCTGAGTAAAGAAGCCAACATGGATTCAGAAGGGGAAGATCTTGCTTGACCAACTTCCTTGACATTTTTCAGCAAGTGCACTGTGAAAACATGATGTAGTATACCTCGATTCCAAAAATCATTCGACAAAGTTCTGCACAAAAGGCTAATACTTAAATATTTGAAGATAAAACTATAATAAAAGCAAACAAAGTACTGGGGTTCATTTCTAGAGGGATAGAATTGAAAAGCAGGGAAGTTGTGTTAAACTTGTATAGAACCTTGGTTAAGCCACGTTTGGAGTATTGTGCACAGTTCTGGTGTCCATATTATAAAAAGGATATAGAGGCAGTAGAGAAGGTGCAAAAAAGATTTACAAGGATGATACCAGAACTGATCGAACAGGCTGGGCTTTTTTCTATAGAAAAGAGAAGGCGGAGGGGTGACCTGATGGAGGTCTTTAAGATTATGAAAGGGTTTAATAGGGTAGACGTATAGAAGATGTTTCCACTTGTAGGGGAGACCAAAACTGGCACCATAAATACAAGGCAGACAGTTACTAATAAATCCAATAAGGAATTCAGGAGAAACCTCTTTACCCAGAGTGGTAAGAATGAGGAACTCGCTGTTGTGTCGGTACCTTTTTACCTAGACACAATTAGAACTCAGAACTCACAGATTCAAACATGAAGTGCTTTATTCGAAGGGAAAGAGAAGTTCTGGAGAGTTCCAAACAAAGAGAGCTAAACGTAACCAAGAGAACACCCAACCATTTATCTGCTGTGACAGCGCCACCACAGGTGGGAGGAGAACACACAATACATAACATATTCCTCCCCTCTTAAATGGAAAGTCCACATTATTCCTCAACAGGTAAGTTACTTTCAATGCACTCAACTAACCGAGGGTAGAGGTAGACTGCCTCAACCACTGACTTTACCCTGGGGTTTATTCTGCCCCAGTCTTGTGGGTAAGTCGCTAAACCTACAGATCCAAGCGCCTTGGAGGCCGCCGCTCTCTGACAGGATACCGGCGGTCGTCGCTGGCTTCCACAGCAGTAGGCATTGACACAGGCCTAGATGGAGAAGGTGCCTGTGTCAGTCAAAAGTCAGGAGTTTGCACAGGTGGAACAGTCTCTTTGACTTCCTGTGTTGGAGAAGAACACTGTGGCAAAGGATGCTGGTTTGCGGTATCATCCGGAAACAGTTCAGGCCAACCAGCCGTTGGAGCCTCTGTGGTTGTCTCTGCTCCTAGCAACAGTTGATCTGTGCGTCTGCTCCAGACGACATCCTCAGCAGTCTCAACCGTGTAAGACACAGGGCCCGTCTGCGCGATCACCGTAGCAGGAACACATTTCGGTCGTGTTGTAGTTTCGAGCTAGGACGGGCTCTCCCGGATGAAACCGTCTCTCCTTGGCTCTTTTCTCTCTCCTTTCAACTTGAGCCTGTTGTTGACGATGGACAACCTGCTCTGCCCTTGGAGGTTTGAGTAAGTCAAAACTTGTCCGCAACTGCCTCTTCATCATGAGCGAAGCGGGGGAAGTTTTGGTTGTGGCATGCGGCTCGTTCCTGTAGGACAACAGGAAGCTGTTCAGACGTTGGTGGATTGAGCCCTGACCTTGCGATGCCTTCAAGGCGTGCTTCAAAGTTTGCACGAACCTTTCTGCCTGGCCGTTAGTAGAGGGATGATAGGGCGCAGACCTGATGTGTTGGACACCATTCACATGCAGGAAGGTTGCAAACTCCTGTGATACAAATTGTGGACCGTGGTCACTTACGAGTTGTTCCGGTGAGCCATAACGGCGGAACATCTCACCAAGTTTCTCAATTGTTTTCTCTGCCGTGGTAGACCTCATCACAGCAACCTCCGGCCACTTGCTACGAGCGTCCACAACCACCATAAACATCTTCTCTTCGAAAGGACCAGCGAAGTCCACGTGTACTCGCTGCCACACTTCTGCAGGCCAATCCCAGGGGTGTAGGGTTGCCAGCTGTGGAACATTCCAGACCCTTTGACATGGGGAACATGTTTTGACTTTCTCCTCAATATTCCCATCGAGACCTGGCCACCAGAAGTAGCTTCTTGCCATTTCCTTCATCCGAACCATCCCACTGTGGCCTGTATGAAGTTGTTGCAGTATAGGTTCCCTCAGAGGTGGCGGAATGATGACACGGCGTCCCCAAAGAAGACAACCTGCCTGGACGGAGAGCTCATTTCTTTTTGAAACATAAGGTTTCAAACTAGGAGAATCTCCTATAGCTCTCCCTCGAATTACATCGTCCATTACCTCAGACAGGACTGGATCGTTGCGGGTGTACCTTCGCACCTGAACTGCAGTGACAGGTGCTCCCTCCACTTGTCTAAAGTAGAAGAAGATGTCTATCTGACGAGGCTCTGGGGGAGTAACAGGCAAGGGTAGCCTCGAGAGACCATCTGCATTGCCGTGCAAGTCTGATTTGCGATATTTGATGTCGTATGTGTGTCCTGACAGCAGTAAAGCCCACCTTTGCATCCTGCTTGCAGCGAGAGACGGAATTCCGGTGTGGGGCCCGAAGATTGAAGTCAATGGACGGTTGTCCGTCAGGAGTGTGAACCTTCTCCCAAACAGGTACTGATGAAATTTTCGAATTCCAAAAACGATTCCCAAGGCCTCGCGCTCGATCTGCGCATAGTTACTCTCGGCCTTGTTCAAGGTGCGTGATGCGAAGGCGATAGGTTTCTCTTCACCCGAAGGCATGATGTGGGATATGACTGCTCCCACACCATATGGTGATGCATCACATGCTAGCTGCACGGGTAGCTTTGGGTCGAAGTGTGTCAGGACCTCCGAATTCAGCAATGCTTTCTTTGCTTGGGCGAAAGCTTCGTTGCACAGTTCAGTCCATTTCCATGTTTTGCCTTGACATAGCAACTGATGTAACGGCTTCAGCAATGTTGCTAAGTCTGGAATAAACTTCCCATAGTAGTTAAGTAGCCCCAGAAATGAATGTAACTGGCTCACATTCTGGGGTGCTGGGGCCTCCACGATTGCCTTGACCTTTGACGGTGCCTTATGCAGGCCAGTAGCGTTAATCACATGCCCCAGGTACTCAACTGAAGACTGAAAGAATTCACATTTGTCTTTATGAACTCTGAGTCCGTACTCTTTCAGTCGTTGTAGTGTTGCATCCAAGTTCAGAAGATGATCCTCCTCATTTGTCCCAGTGACAAGGATGTCGTCCAGGTAGCACTGGACTCCTGGCAGTCCACTCAAAATCTGATCCATTGCCCTTTGGAATAGAGCAGGGACCGACGTAATTCCAAACGGAAGGCGGCAGTACCTGTATAGCCCCTTGTGTGTCACAATTGTCAGCAGCTCCTTTGATTTGTCATCGACATGCATTTGTAGATAAGCCTGGCATAAGTCTATTTTGCTGAACTTTTGCCCTCCAGCCAGGCCCGTAAAAAGATCATCAATGAGGGGAAGAGGGTACTGTTCCGCAGACAGCATCGGGTTAATAGTCACTTTAAAATCCCCGCAGATTCGAACAGATCCATCCTTTTTCAGGACAGGAACAATGGGTGTGGCCCATTTGCTCACGCTCACAGGCTCCAGGACTCCATTCTCGACTAAGGCCTCCAAGTTAGCCTCAACTTTTGGCCTAATTGCAGAGGGTACAGGTCGGGCTTTGTGAAACTTCGGCTTGCTGTCAGGTTTAATGTCCAGTCTCACGCTGATCTTTTTCATGTTCCCAAGTTCCCCATTGAAGAGTTCTGCATGTTTGTTTAACACTGCAGTCAGACCTGACTCCCCTTTTGACATCATGCGGACTGCAGGCCAGTCCAGCGTGATTTTCTCTAGCCACGCACGTCCCAGTAGCGATGGGTAATTTCCCTTTACCACATATAGTGGCAGTTTTGCAGTCTGTCCGTTCAATTTAACTGTCACCTCAATGGCGCCTCTCATGGCCACAGGTTCACCGGTATACGTCTTTAGCACAATGTTTGTTGGCTGAAGGGTAAGATGCTTTAGCATTTTGTTGTAGACAGTGTCTGAAACAAGGGACACAGCCGCGCCTGTGTCCACCTCCATCCGCACTGATTGTCCCTCCACCAGTGGTGACACCCAGTAGCCATTTGAACCACCTGCAACCGTCAGTATGTGCACCTCTTCCTCCTCAGAGGTGTCGCTCCCCTCTGTTTTGCTTGTTCCATCATACTGCACTGAATGAACACTCTTTTTCCTCTCTTGTCCAAATACAGACATTTTGCTTCCATGCTTCCCAGCTCTGTCTGTTCTTTTTTTTTACCTCTACAGGCGCGTTCAATGTGACCCTTTTTGCCACAATTTCGGCATTCCAGCTCCGTACACCAGCAGTCATGAGCGTGATGGCCCGTTTTCCCACAACGGTAACATGTGCCGTTCCGCGCACCTTTAGGCTCAGACGACACCTTGTGAACTCTCCCTGTTGAACTCAACTGGTGAGCCTCCTTTTCCGCCATCTCCATGGAGACACTAACTTCAATGGCCTTTTCAAGAGTAAGGTTGTCCTCAGTAAGAAGGCGCTTCTGTGTGGCTGCACTTTGCAGACCACACACAAGTCTGTCTCTAATGGTGTCATTCAGCACCTCCTTGAACTGGCAGTGTTCCGACAACCTTTTTAAAGCAGCAATAAACATCGTCACTGATTCCCCCTCCTCTTGATTCAGTTTGTGAAATCTAAATCTCTCAGCAATAACCAGAGGTTTTGATGAAAAATGTGCTCCAAGAATTTCCACTAGTTGCTTATATGTTTTAGTTCCTGGCTTATCTGGCTGCACAAGGCTGCGAAGTAAATTGAATGTCTTCGGCCCCATTACACTCGAAAAGATAGGCACGACCTTTTCGTTTGCCACCGCATTCGCCAAGACAAAATAGTCAAAAACGCTCCATTGCTCCACATTTTCATCAAAATCACCAATGTTTCCTAATATAGTAGCCATCTCACGTTTCAAATTTAAATTTCTGTTTACTCACTGCACCCGTAACGTACGCAGATTCATCCGCTCCTCATCGCCACTTTGTTGTGTCGGTACCTTTTTACCTAGACACAATTAGAACTCAGAGATTCAAACATGAAGTGCTTTATTGGAGGGAAAGAGAAGTTCTGGAGAGTTCCAAACAAAGAGAGCTAAACTTAACCAAGAGAACACCCAACCATTTATCTGCTGTGACAGCGCCACCACAGGTGGGAGGGGAACACACAATACATAACACTCGCTACTACAAGGAGTAGTTGAGGCGACTATCAAAAATGCATTTAAGGTGAAGCTAGATAAACACTGGAGGGAGAAAGGAATGGAAGGTAGATGAAGAGGGGTAGGAGGAGCTTCATGGAGCATAAACCATTTGGGCCAAATGGTCTGTTTCTGTGCCGTACATTCTATGTAACCTGGAATTGGATAAGAAATTAGCTGAATAGGAAGCACGCAAATACTTTTTAGAAGAGTTATATACAAAGGAGGGGTGGGAGGAGTGCTGAGTGTTTCTAATTTAAATTAACATCTTGGATTTAGAAGCTTAATACAACTGGTCAACTTCATAAACAACAGCAAAATAGGAGGGACTGTTGAATCTGACAAGATTGCTCACGAATTGCAAAATGAGTTAGACAAAATATTTAAGTAGGTGAAACAATGGCAGATGAAAGTTAATATGGACAAGTGTAAAGTACTGCACTTAAGAAAATAGGTGACACAAGTACCCTGCGAATGGTGCCGATACAGCGAAAGATGAAGTTGCAAGCGATCCAAGGGTTTTGGAAACTCAATGCTTAATATATTCAATCATTGAAGAGCAGCAATCAACAAACCAAATGGAAAGCTGCACTATAAAGCCCAAACCACACTATGAGTTGTGTGTCCAGTTCCGGTCACTGAGATACAACCGAGATATTCAAGCTCTGAAAGCAGTTTAGAGACGAGCCACAAGACTGATCCCTGGCGTTAGAAGCCTAAATTATCAAGGAAAGACTGGAGAAAGTTGACAGATAACAAAACAACTTGAATTTTTAAATGCGCCTTTAACCTAGAAAACTTCAAGGCACTTCACTGATGGGCATTGGGAATGGACATTGAGCAAAGGAGAGATTAGGAGAGGAGACAGAAACCTTGGCTGAAGAGATGAGTTTTGAGAACATTTTTAAAGGTTGAAAAGAGGTGAACAGGCAAATAGGTCTATGGAGATAGTTTCAGAAAACAGGACCAATGCAACTGAAGGCTCTACCACAATAGCGAGGAATAGAAGGCCAGATTCAGGAGAGAACCTTATAGAAGATAGTAAACGGTACAGAAAATTCAGAATTCAACATGGTCTCATTATTTTTTCAGTTTTGTTCTCAAATAGTTTTTGATGCTTATGTAGAGAAAACTATTATTTCTGGATCCTACACAGATTATAACACTCTACGGGTTAATAACAGTGATTTTGAAAACTGTGACATTTCCAAGAGAATGTCATAGTCTTGTAACCATTGTTATGTAGCCCTTTATTTCACAGTCATGTTTATAACTAGAATTCTTTTCAATAGACTTCTCAATAAGTTATCAAAGGATACTTATTAACAAGCTTTTATACTATGGAGATTCCTAGGTAGACTCCCTAAATCAGTTCTTCACACAGGTTTTTCTACTGGCAATTTGCATGATCTCATAGCAACAGTGTTGTTATGATGTTGTCTACTGCAGTGCTAAGGTGATTGCACAGCTAACCAGTGTACAGACTACAAAGCTAGGCTTCCAGATATACACTTATAAATCAAAACATGTACAAGACGACTGATCTTTAAACTCCTCCGCAGAATCATTGAATATTGCAGCACAGATGGAAGCCATTCAACTATTCATAACTCTACCAGCTCTTTGAAAGAGCTATCTACTTGGTCTCAATTGCCTGGTCTCACTGCATACACTTATCAATTTTTATTTTTTAAATAAACTAAAGCCTTTCATCCCTGATATTATCATAGTCAATCTTTTTTGCATGTCCTTGACATCCTTCCTAAAGTAGTGTGGCAAAAATTGGAGACAATATTCTAAGTGGTGGCTAACTAATGATTTGGATGTGTTTAAGATTATTTCTAGAGGTATAGAATTGAAAAGTAGGGAAATTATGCTAAACCTGTATCGAACCTTGCTTAGACAACATTTGGAGTACAGCATACAGTTCTGGTTGCCATAAAAAGGATATAGAGGCACTGGAGAGGGTGCAGAGAAGATTTACAAGGATGATACCAGAAATGCAAGGGTATACATATCAGGAAAGGATGAACAGGCTGGGTCTCTTTTCTCTTGAAAAAGGCTGAGGGGTGACCTAATACAGGTCTTTAAAATTATGAAAGATTTTGATAGAGTGGATATATAGAGTGGATACAGAGAGAATGTTTCCACTTCTGGGGAAGAACATAACTAGAGGCCATCAATATAAGATAGTCACCAAGAAATCCAATAGGGAATTCAAAAGAAACTTCTTTACCTAAAGAGTGGTGAGAATGTGGAACTCGCTACCACAGGGAGTGGTTGAAGCAAAAAGTATAGATGCATTTAAGGGGAGGCTCGACAAGCATATGAGGGAGAAGGGAATAGAGGGTTATGCTGATAGATTTAGATGAGGAAAGACGGGAGGAGGCTTGAGTGGAGCATAAACGCCAGTATGGACTGGTTGGGCCGAATGGCCTGTTTCTGTGCTGTATATCCTATGTATGTATGTAGGATTACCTCTTTGCGTTTGTACTCAATGCCTCTATTTACAAAATCCAGGATTCCATATACATTTTGTTTTTACAGATTTATAAATTTGTTCTTCCAAGACTTCCCAAAATGTTCCATATATGTGCAAATTAAAAATGTTCAATCAAAATTTTTAGTATTAGTATCAAACTAAAGTTACTGGAATCCATCATTCGAGACAGAGTGACTGAGCACTTGGACAAGTATCAGTTGATCAAAGAGAGGCAGAATGGATTTTGAAGGGCAAGTCAAGTCTGACTAAACTAGTTAATTTTTTTTTGAGGTCACTAGCATGGTGGATAGGGGAGTATCTATGGATGTTGTCAATATGGACTAACTAATGGCATTTGTTAAGGTTCTGCACAAGAAATTAGCAGCAAAAATTAGAACACATCTAATTGGATGTATTCATAATTTAAAAAGGTCACTCATTTAGTTCCCATGAAAATTTCTGAAAATCCCAGAATACCACATTATAAAAATAGAATTTGACTTATTCAGTCACTGTAATTCAGTGACCCTAATGATAGTTATGCTTTTGAGATTTCATTAGTATTTTTTTTAAACACGTCAGACTTCTCCAATAAAAGTGAACCCCATCTTCCTACAAACTACAGTATGCTTTTCTTTGTCCAGGTAATTGGTAACATACCCATAAATCGTACAGAAAACTTTGGTCCCTTTATTCAGTTTGCTGGTTATATCGTGAGACCATGTGTGATCCCCTCTGACTTTGGAAGGTGGTAGAATAAACAAACATTCTACTGTACCATGGCTTAGGCTGTAAACTGTCAAACAAATGTATTAAACAATAAAAATAAGTAAACAGTAGTAATAATGCACTGTAGATTTACAGTAGTTATAGGTTTACCAATACCTCCTCAGAGGAAAGAAAATAAATGGTTGCATTTGCTATGCTAAACTTCAATATGAACTGGACCTAGTTCAAGCTCCCTGATTTTACATTATATGATGGTTTGTTGCTCACTTTCTATAGGATCTCCCTGGTCCATCTATATCTCTCTGATGGTTTCAAATTGACTACTTAATTGGAACAAAACAGACTGAGATACTTTTCAAAATCTGACCAGGAAATGTAAATTGGCATCTCTTAAATTCAAATAGAGCTGCCAATAAAACATAAATTCAAATAAAATCCACAGGATGCTTGTATTTGAATTGAATGGATTGACATATATCCTGGATGCGTCAGACATATAGCCCTGATTTTCTTCGGCTAGTGCCAGTCGTGTGGAAAGGTTAAGAAGTGGTGCTGATTCTGTCGGAGTGGTAATATGCTGATAGCACTAATTTCCTGTGTCAACTTCTTTGCTCACAGATCCAGGTGCAGACTGGGCCAAGTGTGGGAACATTAAAGGGAAGTATCAAAATCAGGAGATCAATAAATTCTGAAAGCCTTTAGAAAGTTTCAAAAGGCATTTCAATCCATTAGCAGCCTTTCTCAAGGGTGAACAGGCAGGGGATTAAGCAGCAACAAAAAAAAATGAAGGAAAAAAGAAAGCCCCATTTGCGGACTTTAGCTGATTGGGCTGGCACAGCCAGTGACCAAACTCTGCATCTGACTCTGCTAACCCAGAACTTTTAAAGACACATCCCCACAGTCATTGGCAGGTTAAGTGCGCCAAAGCCTAAAAAGATGGTTGGTGATATCTTGGCAATTGCAACTAATCAGACTTTGCTGGCATGTGACCCTTTAATCCAGTAGCACATAAAGCGCTACATGCTGTGATCAGGATACTACTGAAGAACCATTCAACATGCGCTAATAATCTCATCACCTCTGTCTGCCCATGTGAAATTCAAAGCATGGGCATAGAGCACCTCCTGTACATCGCAACCTGCCTGGCATTTCTACAGGGGTCTCTCTTCTTTGCAGCACCTTGCACTGGGAAGCCTATTGATGGCCATCATAACAACTTGCATTTATATAGCACCTTTAACGTAGTAAAATGTCCCAAGTGATTCACAAGTGTATTAAGACAAAAAAAATGACACCGAGCCACATAGGAAAAATTAGGGCAGATGACTAAAAGCTTGGTCAAAGAGGTAGGTTTTAAGGAGGAAAATGAGGTAGCGAGGCGGAGTTTAGGCTGGGAATTCCAGAGCTTAGGGCCTAGGCAACAGAAGGCACGGCCACCAATCGTTGAACGATTATAATCAGGGATACTCAAGAGGGCAGAATTAGGAGCGCAGATATCTCGGGAAGGGGGGGGGGGGGTTGTGGGGCTGAAGGAGATTACAGCGATAGGGAGGGGAGAGGCCATGCAGGAATTTGAAAACAAGAATAAGAATTTTGAAATCAAGGCATTGCTTAGCCAGGAGCCAATGTAGGTCAGCGAGCAATGTGGTGATGGGTGAATGGGACTTGGTGCGAGTAAGGACACAGGCAGCAGAGTTTTAGATGACCTCAAGTTTATGTAGCATAGAACGTAGGGGGCCAGCCCAGAGTGCATTGGAATAGTCAAGTCTAGAGGTAACAAAGGCATGGATGAGGGTTTCAGCAGCGGATGAGCTGAGGCAAGGGCAGAGATAGGCGATGTTACGGAGGTGGAAATAGGCAGTCTTCGTTATGCCGCGGATATGTGGTCGGAAGCTCATTTTAGGGTCAAATTTGACACCAAGGTAGCGAATAGTGTGGTTCAGCCTCAGACAGGTGTTAGGGAGAGGGATGGAGTCAGTGGCTAGGGAACGGAGTTTGTGGCGGGGAACGAAAACAATGGCTTCGGTCTTCCCAATATTTAATTGCAGAAAATTTCTGCTCATCCAGAACCAATTTAGAGACCGTGGAGGGGTCGAGAGAAGTGGTGGTGAGGTAGAGCTAGGTGTCGTCAGCGTACATGTGTAAACTGACACTGTGTTTTCGGATGATGTCGCCAAGGGGCAGCATGTAGATGAGAAATAGGAGGGGGCCAAGGAAAGATCCTTGGGGAACACCAGAGGTAATGATACGGGAGCGGGAAGAGAAGCCATTGCAGGTGATTCGCTGGCTACGATTAGATAGATAAGAATGGAACCAGGCGAGTGCAGTCCCACCCAGCTGGACGACGGTGGAGAGGCGTTGGAGAAGGATGGAGTGGTCAACCATGTCAAAGGCTGCAGACAAGTCCAGAAGGACGAGAAGGGATAGTTTACCGTTGTCAGTCACAAAGGATGTCATTTGTGACTTTGATGAGAGTCGTTTCGGTACTGTGGCGGGACAGAAATCTGATTGGAGGGATTCAAAAATGGAATTGTGGGAAAGATGGGCACGGATTTGGGAGACGACAACACGTTGAAGGACTTAAGAGGAAAGGGAGGTTGGAGATGGGGCAGTAGTTTGCAAGGACGATGGGGTCAAGGGTTGGTTTTTTGAGGAGAAGGGTGATGCTAAGAGATTTGAGGGAGAGGGGGACAGTACCTGAGGAGATAGAACCATTAACAATGTCAGCTAACATGGGAGCCAGAAAAGGAAGTTGGGTGGTCAGCAGTTTGGTGGAAATAGGGTCGAGAGTAGGAAGTGGGTCTCATGGAGAAGATGAGCACGGAGAGTTCAGGAGGGCAGATCAGAGAGAAACTGCAGAAAGATGCGAGGTCAGGGATAGGGCAGGGGGGAATCTTAGAGGAAGTTTGGCCTGGTGGGCTAGGGGAAGGCAAGGAAGTGGCAGAGGCAGCTGAACGGATGGTCTCAATCTTAGAGACAAAGAAGTCCATGAGCTCCTCGCACTTGTCAGAGGTGAGGGTGTTGCATGGTCTTGCAGAAAAAAAACAATTGGCACAAAGGCTCAGGAGAATCTATATGCCAGGAACAAAGCAAAAAAATGAAAAATGGGTAAACATGGCCTAAAAACAGCAGTTTATTATTTGTGCCTTTTAGTGCCTAGAAATCTTGGGACACCCAGTTATACGACATAGAATTACATAGCAGTTAGAGCACAGAAACAGGCCATTTGACCCAAAAGGTCTATGCCGGTGTTTATGCTCCACACAAGCCTCCTCCTACCCTTCCTCATCTAACCCCATCAATATATTCTTCTAGTCCTTTCTCCCTCATGTATTTAGTTTTTTGTTTCTGTAGACGTGTTAGCCACGATAAAAAATGTGGGAAACATCAGAATGGCACTCCCGTGTCATTAACATATACTTATAACAAAGCTCCTTTCCACTTGCACGCCAGGAAATGCACATCATGCACTATTGGGACAAAGAGCTGGTATTGGAAGTTTCTGCATATTTGTCCTCTTCGTAGCACCCCAGAAATAAGTGCTAACATGCATTCCAATGAGGAGCATCAGGGACAACATCTGCTCTGGGAATACAGTACATCAAAACAAGCTGAGCCATTTCCTGAGTGAGCCAGATTTTTAGCCCCTTATTTAACATGGCAGAAAGAAAGAAGAATGCAAGAAATATTTTTGTCAGATCACTCACCTCAGATTCAATACTTCTGAATATTGTTAACACAACACTTATGCGGACCAAGGCTTATTTATTTTGACATGGAAGGTGAAGCCCAACCAAATGATCGGGTCCACTGATGCAGAAAATGCTTTTGCAAAGCTGAAAGATGCCCTTTACACAAACCTTGTGCTAGCTAGTCCAGGCTGCTACTGAACTTTCACAGTCCACAAGACAAGGGCATCGGATACTCGTATTGTATTTGTGCAGGGCGACGCTCCCTCACAACAGAGCTGCATAATTGGGACGGGTTGATTGTAATTACACTCAGGGATTGTGGCGAGAATACACAGTAGATACAGTTTTAAGTACAGTTGTAGCTTCTGCAGTGTCCAGATGATGCTTGGGCATTCTTTTTCAATTGCTGAAGAGACTGTTTCCCATGACAGTAGTTTGAACATTAGGTAAATAGACTAGGTGTTCCTCGGATGAGGTACGGACATGAATCAGTGAGTTAAAGATAAGCAAATCTAACTTTCAAATGTGGAAAACACGACACAGCATTTTACAGAATTCAATTAATATTCATCTAACCGCATAAGATGCAGTCAGTTTAGTTTTAGAAGTAATAGGTCATGCCTCACAAATCTACTGAAATTCTTTGGGGAGGTGGTTGAATCAGTGGACAAGAGTTATCCAGTGGATCTGAATTACTTAAATTTTGCAGGTAACTGATTAGGTTCCACATCCAAGCTTTAATTTGATGATAATAACGGTGCATACGATAGACAACAAATTAGCTAGCTGGATTCAAATCTGGTTTGCCAATAAAAAGCAATCAACAGAAAATGGTGACATTAAATGTACCAGACTTAGTCTGGAGGATAGTAACCAGTAGATTCCACAGTTCCAAGTCCCCTGCTGTTTATATTATTCATAAACCATATGGTATTCATAAACCATGTGGGGAAGGGCACTTCCAGCAGCATTATCACATTTGCTGAGGACATCATCCTATATGTAGACAGTGACTGTATTCAAAAGGAGAAATGACAGGTTATTGTTTTGGGCAGAACCTGAAATATTGGCCTCTTATCTTTATACAGGTAAAGGAAACAGAAATGAGGAAAAATTATCCAACAAAATACTCTAGCTGGAGATTTCTGACACAAAGAAACCTAATATAACACTAGGCGCTTGCTACCGACTGCCAGCTTAGAATAAAAGGAAGTACAGGATAATCTCTCAAAAGGGAGGATTTGTGAAATGGGAAGGTATATCAATGGAGGATTTTAGCCAACCAAATGTAAACTGGAACGTCAGAGTCAGAATTGGTAAGTATAATGCACGATTGCTTCATGACCCAGTGTGACAGGGAAGCCACAGCGAGTTTTCAACTGGACTTGGCAATGGCGTGATCCTGACAGCATACATAAAATGAAAGTCGAGGCATTTCTAGTGCTGATGACGATAATATGATTAAGTTCATTATATTTTAGGAGTCAACACTGCACACAGCCAACAGCTATATGTATAATTTTTAAAATGCCAACATAAGAGCTAAAGCAGTCTAATTGGGAGGAAATTATTTAACACCTCCACCAAGAAGACTAACTTGAGTACCTCAAAAGGCATACTGAGAACATACAGAACAAAGACCCAAGATTAACTAGAGTAGACTCACAAAACATAACTGCAAATAGAATATAAATAGATTAGTAAGGCAGAATCAGCATTGAGATAAGGGGCAGAAGGCCCACTTAGAAGATTATAGGAAACTTCAGATGCTTGTCAAAAGGGCAAAAAAAAGGAGCTGGAGATGAATATAGGTGCAGATGCCAAAAACAGCAAAGAAGTCCTTCAGTACTTTGACAGCAAGAGGATAGAACCTTAAAAGATGCCAAGGGGGATGCATTGGAGGATGAGCAGAGAACAGTTAATAAACTTAATTTTGAAGTATTAAACAGAGAAGATTACTAACATGTCCTGCATTAATGGAGTAGTCCATGTAGATTTAGGATTTCAACATTAATGAGGTGGAGGTTCAAGACAAGCTTAAAGGGCTCAAAATAGCCAGGTACCAACAGAGACTAGAGATTAAAGTTGTGAAATGTTGGCAATGATCATAAGAATGTAACTGAATGTTGGAGCGGTACCACAAGATGGGAAAGAAGCCAACACAATATTGATTTTCAAGAAGGGTACAAATTTATTTCAGACAACTGCAAACCCATAAGTGTTACATCAATATCTACTAAAATAACAATTATTAGGAGCAAACCTGAGTACCACCTGTATGAGAATAATCGAATAATTACGGGGCTACATGGCTTTGAAAGTTAGTAAATCCTGCCTGACTACCTTGCTTGACTTTTTTGTTGAAGAAATTACATCCCAAGTGGACAGTGAAAAATGATATGCTGTGGTGTACTTAGGATTTCAAAAAAAACATGTGATAAGTTTGACTGATGAAACTGAAAGCAGTAGAAATTTAAGATAAAACCTAGACACAGACAGGTTATTGGCTGAAGGAAATAAAAACAGTGGGTATGTTAGGACAGTGTTGTCAGAGTGGGTGTTGGGATTCACACTCCCCGCCCCAGAGAAAGTAGTAGTTATTTTGCAGATTGCCATTCAAAATGTTTTTAATGCTAAGCAATTAACTCCGTTAACCAGCACTGGAGAAATACCTTGTGAAGAATGACATTGAATGTTGTAAATATAGACATAGTTTATCAAATACTCTATGAAGCACTATGGCCAGAAACTCCTTGGAACTGGTCTCACTTCGTTGGTGTTACTTCGTTGGAAGTGTGGCAGCAGGGCATCAACAAAGGCAGACAGATATGGTGGAATTATAGACGGGGACTTCTTCTGGGGCCTGTGTCTTCAGGTGCAGAAGAATAAACAGACATTAATTTACTAGTTCATCTTAGCTTTACACTGTAGAGCAGGAAATGCTGCTTATGACCCCACCAATTAGCCCTGTTGTCTAGGACACCAGGGTGGTTGATGTTGAAAACTCTGATCACAGTGCTTCCGACAGGGGTAACTGATCTAATACCACAAGCAGTATAATAGGTTTACTAATGGGGTATGGTTACCATAAAAGTTTTCAATGAAACATGCGGTCCACGTATTGAATTTTATATACATATATATTGCTTTAAACAAACACCAATGTATGTAATTAGTCAGAGTTGTTTACTTGAAAAGCTTTCAACATTTAATTTGCTTCTCTTTTGTTCTCTAAAAAAGAAAAACTTAGGAATAATCTTTCTGCTACAATAAATACAGAAAAATGTGTTTTAGAATAATAAATATATCTAGCTCGCTGAAGTAAATTAAAACACGCAGTAATAGTTCAAATGTGAAAGATTAACTGAATTTAGGGTTTAAACATACTCTAAATGGTTCTCAAGATACTTTGAAGTGAAAAGTTTACATAGAACGAGAAGATAGAAGGCCCAATTTTGAGAGACTCCATTGGTGATGTGGAGTAAAGCATGAATTTATGAGAACACATCTGCCCTTTCAGGTGGATGCAAGAGACCATGGTACTATTCAAAGAGCAGGAGTGTTCTCCAGTGTCCTGGCCAATATTTATCCCTCAGTCAACATCACTAAAAACAAATCTGAGCTTTCAAATAACGCAGGCAATGTGGCCTGCCACAAAACGAAGGTATCATGGATGCTTCGGAAACTCTCTTTTAACCGGCAAAATTTGGGAGTAGGTTCAGGTAAGTTTTACTATATATTAGTGGCCGTGTAACCGGGGTTCCTGGATCTGTGGCCGTGTAACCGGGACTCCTGCACAAGTGCCATGTAACCAGGGGTCCTGCACCTGTGGCCATGTAACAGGGGCTCTCGTACCTTGGCAAGTATACCTCTCTGTAATCCAGACCTTTTGATCAACTGGCACCACGCCAGTCCTGTCGGTGCCGGATAAAAAAGAGTTTCCTGTAATGTGCATTTTCTTGTGCCCTATGATGTAGTCACACACTACCTTGCATTCTGATGTTGCTTACATAACCTGAAGCTCTTTCTGTTCATGCAGTGAATGGAGTTGATGTGAGGAGCCCTAATGTGTACATGGGTGCGATCTGCCATATCCTGGAGTCTTGGAAGCCATGCTGGAAACACAAATGCAACGGAGGTGCATGTCTCACCAGATTTACTGTAGAACATGCCATTGAGATGCTAAAGCAAAGATTCAACTGTTTGGATTACTCAGACTGGGGGAGGGGGCGCGGAGAAGCAGAATCCTCTGTAACCCAGCTAAAATGTTGAAAATAATTATGGTCCCACATAACTTTGCAATGCAAATAAAAGTAAGCATGCAGCAGGATGAAGGGAAGACCCATAGCACAGTAGTAGCAGGAGGGTGAAGAAGAGTTGGAGGATGACAAAAGAGAGAAAGAGGAAGTGCCTGTGGTGCAGCCAGGAAGATTGGTGCGGCAGACATTTCCATTCACTCCATCTTAACTGCCATCCTGCACTATCCTAATATTGTTATTAACTTAGCATGGCCCGTCTCAACAAAAGCTGTGTGCACTACAGATAAATAAACTACTCAAAATGTACAGGAAACTTTGGTTTATCCGGAGGTTGTATGTCCGGAATACTCGATCTAACGGCAAAAATCAGGAGCCGTTTTCTGTAAGTTTTTTTAGATCTCGTTCTTTTTTCTCCCCCCAGTCAGCCACTGCAAGGTCTGTAGCAATAGCGACAGCTTCAGCTACAGACGCTTGCAGCTGCAGCCGACTCTTTAGAAGCTGTTGCTAAGCAACAGTGTTTGTTGTCAGATACGGAGATGAAAACCTCTATATGCTTCAACATTAACTTTGTATGTCCGGCAGTTTTGATAGATCGGCAACACGCCGGTCCCGTCAGTGCCGGATATCACAAAGTTTCCTGTATATGGTGACATTTACTCCTTGTTTATCACACTTCTCTTTGGTGATTAACAGCCTAACCAGCTACAGCATTTAAGTGCTCACTGAGTGAGAGGTAGAAGTGTGGTGGCAGGCTGCTGTTGTGCATTACGGAGCTTCAAGGGAGGTGGCATTGTACTTTGGAGTGTGGGCTTCCACCACCAGCACTAGTACTTCTTCAGGGGGTGGGCTATGTTGGAAGGATATGCAGTTACCATGAGAGATGAGGCTGCCTTATTTGCCGCCACTTCTGTTATGCCCCAGGCACTGGGTACCCTAACAGGGTGACGAGTAGCCTACAGGAGACCAGACTGTAGAATAACACAGCAAAGTGTAATTCTCACTATCAAGGCTGTCTCAAACTAATCTGGCAGCAGCAGCCTCCTGCAAGTTGGGGCCCCCAAGCTTCAACAGCCCCAGAGACAGGGTTCATGGGAGAATGTGTCTGCACTTCGTCCTTTTGACCTCTGGGCCTCCTTGGAGATAGCCATAAGTTTCTCTGTACTCTATAGCACTGCAGTTGTGTACATCTCTCACACAAAAGGTGTACTGCTGCACATTCTCCAACGATTCCTCAGAGGGTTCACCACCATCTCAAAAATGCCACTGACTGATCAACTCTCTTCTGAAGACTGACCCAATAAGGTACTAATTCCTTGCCCATAGAGCAGAGGAAGTCTTGGGTTGTCTCTCTAGGCAACTTCTTGCTACTTCTTCGTTGCCACACACTCTTGCTGTTCTCACATGTAATTGATGCTTTACCTGGTGCTTTCTCCTCAAATTCACTATATTTCCCAAGGTCCTTGGATCTGTGATGGTGCTTGATACAGGTGGAGCATGTGACGCAACCTGCTGTGAAGTGCTCAGGTCCTGAATGTCATTAGCTAGTGCTGCTTTATCTTGGGAAGACCCTATAGGAAGACAAAGAGATGCAATACAAAGATTTCAGGATGAAATGGTTGCCAAGAACAGTACAAAGCAAATATATAGCATGTCATGTCATGTCATGCTATTGTTGTGCAATGTATGCCTCTGTGTTACTGGGTGAGAGATTAAGGATATCAATAAGACTAATAAAAGGAGCATACTTGCTCAGCAGTGAAAGCATAATTCCAAATTCTCCCTCCCTACTCCTTTCATAGATTCCTGACCAAAAATGCTAAAAGCCATTTCTTGAAATCTCAACAGCTCCTTTAAATGAGCAGGTCCCTCACCGGTGCCTATGTGCTCACAGTAGTTGTGAGCAGCCTTCCCCTGGAAAGACACACACACACACAAGACATTGAGATAACAGAATTTGGCAGAGCACCAGACAGCCATCCACATAGCAAATCCCCATCCCTCCTCATGTGAATGCACTCCAATGCAAATCATGTATAGTCCCATTCATTACTTTTCCTCTCAAGATGCATTATTTCACGCTTCTCCACATTAAACTGCATCTACTCTCCGTTTGCCTATTCCACACCTTTCAACATTTATGTGTCACAGTGTAAGTGTTTTTGTATGTCCCAGAAAAGGTGTTTCTTTCAGATTTTCTGCAATGACAGAGCGTGTAGAAAAGGGAAAATATTATATTTGTTCTTTTGCATTCTATCTTCCTAAGGGTGCCGCACATCAGTCTTGACTTGTACCATGTGTATAATTCTGTAATGTGGTGGGTATACTTACTTTAGCATTACAATGGAGGCAAAGAGGAATGTGGGAAAAACTGCCCTCTTGAAGGTGACACCATTGAGATCCTGCTGCAGGAGGTGCAACAAAAGGCAGCAGCCTTCATTGGAGGTCAAGGCCCCCACCTTTCAAAACAGACATGCGAGTTGCTTGGATGGAGGTTGCCAAGTGAGTGAATGGAGTCTCTCAAGTAATTTGTTCACAGTAGCAGAGAGCAGCTGTCACCTAGAAGTACATACAAGACATCCAGATGTTATAAATTGGCAGGGAATCTAGACTTTAATGGCTGCTCAATCATACTGTAAGCAAATGACCTAGAAGACTGCATTCAAAATGGGGCAATTATCCCCACATTCCTCCATTGTAATCCCCATCTAAGTGATTTTGCAGCCAAACAAAAAGCATTTCCCTCCCTCATCGGATTTCTTCCCCCAAGTCAACTGCGCTATTAAAATAAGGAGGATTGTCAAGCCTTACAAAATTCAGTGAGGCCAATTCTCCCTGCTGCAGGTACAAAATCAGTTTATAGTTTGCACATTGAGAGTTCAAAGAAAAACTTACTGATGTATGCAGGTAAATTCTGAAAACTGCATATGCTGCGATAGTGCAGGTGTGGTTGGTAACTCCTTTCAACTGTTCTGGGGGAAAATGTCCAGTTAAAAACTAAGCTTTTGAGATGGGTGGAGGCCTTGACAAAAATGTGAATACAGGAAACTTTGGTTTATCCGGAGGTTAACTGTCCGGAATGCTCGAGCCACCGGCAAAAATCAGGAGCCGTTTCGTTAGGGTTTTTTTTCTTTTCGTTGCTTTTTTTTTCCCACCAGTCAGGCTCTGCAAGCTCTCGCTGAAGCTGTTGCTAAGCTACAGAGACGCTTGGAAGGTACGGCCGACTGTTTAGAAGCTGTACAGGGTTTGTTGCCAGATACGGAGCTCAAAATCTCCATATGTTTCAACATTAGCGCTGGTTTGTCCGGCAGTTTTGATGGGACGGCAACAGCTCGGTCCCGTCGGTGCCGGATAGCACAAAGTTTCCTGTAAAAGGTATTAAAAGACAAAGATACAATTTTATTAGTAAATTTAATCATGTTATTTTGAAATATGCAATTCTTCATATCTTTATTTTGTTTAAAAGTTCCGATTAAAGATGCATTCACTGGAAAATAAATTGTAAATAGAATGGCTCCAGTGAAACTTGCATCCAGTACTTCCAAATCTCAATCAAACTTCTGTGAGAACTGCACATTTGCTGCATTTTTTAACGTTTGTCTGCATATTTTCTGTAAATACACCAGTGTGAATGCATCAAGCAAATAAAAGGTAAAAACAATGAAAAGGTTTTCATACTTTTCTATAACTGTTTATGAATAGTATACATAAAAGGATAAAGTTTACTCACTGGTTTCTTTTTTTTTCCTCAATCACTGCTTTTTTTTCCCCTTCTGATTTCTGTGTTTCTTCCCCTCCTAACATTTCTTTAGTTTTGCCTTTTATTTTTCTGCTATTTCTCCTCAGTTCTCTTCTGGGCTTGCAAGGCCAGGAACCCAGATTAAACAACATGGGTGCTACAGTAAAATAGCTACTGAGAATTTATAAGAAAACTGAGATTGTGAATTCTCTCAAAAAAATCTCAGCGGCTATTTCATTAGTTAGCATGGTCACTAGAAATTTCATAGATCAGCCAGTTTCACAAATTGTTTACTTGTATTTGTATACCCACAAAGTTCAGTAAAATACAGGAATATTCAAAGGGTCGGGAGCACAGCATCAGTAAATTTGAATGTAGAGCCCAAAATATGGATCAGGGTTGTTGTATCAATTAATTGTTGTGACCACAGCAAATCACGAAAACCAGAATATAAGCAAAGAGACTTGCATAAAGCATCAGCCTTGGCTCAGCAGTAACACTCTCACCTTGGAGTCAAGTGGTGATGGGTCTAAAGCCCCACTCCAGAGACATAAGCTCAGAATTTAGGCTGGCATTTCAGTGCAGTAGGGAGGTGCCGTCTTTCTGATGTGATGCTAAATTGATGCCCATCCACCAAAAGATCCCATGCCACTATTCGAAGAAGAGTAGAGGAGTTCTCTGTGTCCTCGCCAACACTTATCCTTCAACCAACATCACTAAAGACAGATTATCTGGTCTTCATCAAATTGCTGCTTGTGGGACCTGGCTGTGCACAAATTGGTTGCCACGTTTGCCTACATTACAACAGTGACTACTCTTTAAACGTACTTCTGAGATCGATAGATTTTTGGGCACCAAGGGATACGGGGATAGGGCGGGAAAGTGAAGTTGATAAAGAAGTTCAGCCATAATTTATTGAATGGCGGAGCAGGCTCGAGGGGCATGCACCTATTTCTTATGTTCATTAGCTGTGAAGCACTTAAGGACGTCATCAGGACATGAAAGGCACTATATAAATGCAAGTTCTTTCTTTCTCCATTGGGGCTAATTGGATTGAGCAACAGAAGTGAAAGAGAGAATATGATTTAAATGTTTACTGGAGAAAGTGGGTAATCACACAACCAAATAATGTATTTACTTATTCACGGATTGTCATAACCACACTAGCCATTCCAGAGTACAACAGTGTAAACTATATTTTAACTACGTATATATAAACTATATTTAAACATGGTCCATCTCCGACTCTTCCCTTCCTTGACTTCTCCGTCTCCATTTCTGGCGATCGGCTTTCGACAAACATCCACTACAAGCCCACTGACTCCCACAGCTACCTGGACTATACTTCCTCCCACCCCTCCTCCTGTAAGGACTCTATTCCATTCTCCCAGTTTCTCCGTCTCCGCCACGTCTGTTCTGACGATGCCACCTTCCACACCAGTGCTTCCGACATGTCTTCCTTTTTCCTCAACCGAGGATTCCCCTCTACTGTGGTTGACACGGCCCTTGACCTTGTCCGTTCCATTTCCCGCACTTCTGCTCTTGCCCCTTTCCCTCCCTCCCAGAACCATGACAGGGTTCCCCTTGTCCTCACCTTTCACCCCACCAGCCTCCACATTCAACGGATCATCCTCCGCCACCTCCAACGTGATCCCACCACCAAACGCATCTTCCCCTCACCTCCCCTTTCAGCATTCCGTAGGGACTGCTCCCTCCGCGACACCCTGGTCCACTCCTCAATCACCCCGAACAGCCATTCCCCTTCGCTTGGCACCTTCCCGTGCAAGCGCAGGAGATGCAACACATGCCCTTTTACCTCCTCCCTTCCCACTGTCCTGAGCCCCAAACATCCCTTCCAGGTGAAACAGCGATTTACTTGTACTTCTTGCAATTTAGTATACTGTATTCGCTGCTCACGATGCGGTCTCCTCTACATTGGGGAGACCAACCACAGATTGGGTGGCCGCTTTGCGGAAGACCTCTGTTCAGTCCGTAAGGGTGACCCTGAGCTTCCGGTCGCCTGTCACTTTAATTCACCGCTTCACTCCCACTCTGATCTCTGTGTCCTCGGCCTATTACATTGTTCCAATGTAGCTCAACGTAAGCTCGAGGAACAGCACCTCATCTTTCGATTAGGCACTTTACAGCCTTCTGGACTCATCATTGAGTTCAACAATTTCAAACTATAACCCCTGCCCCCATTTTTCATGCTGTATGATTTTGCCATTCCCATTTGCAACATTTTATCTTTCCTGCCTCTTACAAAAGCACAGTTTGTTCCTTCAATTCCTTCCCGCCCCCACCCCCCACCACCCACCCCCGTCTCTGCACCTGCTTAATATCTGTTACATCTCCAGCTTTTTCCAGTTCTGATGAAGGGTCCCAGACCTGAAACGTTGACTCTGTTTCTCTCTCCACGGATGCTGCCTGGCCTGCTGAGTTTTTCCAGCGTTTTGTTGTTATTTCAGATTTCCAGCATCTGCAGTATTTTGCTATTGTAAACTAGATTTTACTCGTGTAGAAAAAGTGATCATACAAATGCTTTGGAGACTTTTTGTGCTTTGCAGCAAATCACGCCAATTACAAAAATTGCCACGATTTAACTAAATACCAAATTTAATGTGTAATTTATTCCTTACTTCTATCAAGTTATTTACAGTACTTAAAGGTAAATTGCAGGATATTTATTTGAGAAGATACTGAATCTTACCAAACTCAAGTCTGCTGAAGTCTAATGTAATCTGTAGGTATGTCTAACAATTAAAGTCCCATCCATATTATTGCAACTTCCAGATCACCATGTCACACCTACATGGGAGAAAATAAATGGGCACCAATGAATGATAGGCATCCACAATAATAGACATCTTAAAATAAAGGCACAATACAAATCTATTCCAAACAGAATTCCAATCTGAACTCAATGTATTAAACTACGTTCCATTCATTCCACACATAGAATTCCCGATCCAAAGCACAAAATGTTCCTTGATTAGATTGTCATTGCTCAACACAAGGTAGGTCAGCTCATTGATCATCTTTCGTACATACTGCACGAAAGTCTCAGTTTAGACGTAGCCACCCATGACCAACGTAAGATGGCAGTAGGTACAAGTAATATTATAAATAGCTCTTTTTTAAAAATTGTAGTCTATGGAAATGCTGGCCCAAATATATTTCTTGACAAAACTAGCTATGGTTATCGGGATTTAATTTAGCAATGTTTACAGTACAACTGCAGTACCAGAAACCATTTCAAGTCCAACATTAAGAGCAAACAAACTATTTATATAACAGATTGCACATCCTCAGGAAGACCTAAAGCATTTCACAACCAAGAATTTACTTTTAAAGCGTTAATTATGGTTAGGAAGTAGGTAAACTCTGAATTTACAGCTGAACTTGTAGTGTAAATGCACCAATATCATATTTGAGCAAGAGCAGAAGATGTTTTTTTCCCCAGAAACTTGTTTTTTTTTCTCTAATCCAGTGATACTAAGGCCCAACTACTGTCCCTGCTTTGTTCAGCTAACGCAGTTCAGGAATCCAATGGTCTATATGATTTACTGCTACATTAGGTGGTGCTTTTACCCAATGGACCAATGGGCAGAACATGACTTTGCACAAAAATGTGCAGTTCAGCCTCCAGAGAATAAGATAATGAATATGTTACAGATAGTATGACATTAATTTAGGACCAGCAGAAATTTCCAAAGCAGATACAATGAAATGCACTACTAATCAGTTAGCTATTACAATAGTAATGACATCTCATTGATTATGAGTCACACAACTATATAGGCACCGTTTCTTAATACACTACCATTAAACAGAAGAAAACTCTTTCTACTATTTATGAAGTAACCAATCTCAATGCCAACAATAAAAGGAAAAAGTTTCAGCATTCTTAAGTGGCTATTTTGGGTAAGGTTATTCTCATGAATTGAACAACCAATAGAAGACTAATACCTGCAGACATTTTCATATAAGTTTCCAAGAATTATAGTGCTAGGCTCTAGGCACTGTAAGAAAAAAAAAAAATCAGCAATTTCGCATGGGGGGCGATTTTAACGGAAAGCGGGACCCGTATGGGTGTGACGTGGGGCAGGCGGTGTGCCCGAACGACGTTATCAGCACGAGGCCTAGCCGATTTTAATGGCTGGGCCTCATTACCATATGATTGGTGGGCTGGCCAGCAAATTGAGTCAGCAGCAGGACACCCACCCGCCCAAATTTGTGGGGAATTTCCGTCAGGACTCCCGAGGCACCATATTTCAAGGGAGAATGTACCTCTTCAAAATGATTTTAAATCACTGTATTGAGTTCAGAGTTTGATTCTGTTACATGTTGGATAGCACTGCAATGAGAGGAAAGTTGCCTTCAGGTTCTCGGACTCCACCCTAGAGATGTTGTTAGCAGAGGTTAGGGCCGGGAGGGAAGTGCTTTCCCATAAAGTGGGAAGAGGATGCCCAACAGACTCACTCAGAAAGCTTGAAGACACGTACAAGATCAAGTGAGTTCTTGTAGCATCACCCCAAGGATCTGGATACAGTGTAAGAAGAGGTTCAATGACCTCACAAGATCAGCAAAGGTGATTACAGCTCCTCCTTGCCCCATCTCCTGCATTGCACTGGTTACAGTCCCTTCCTTCCCTCCCCCAGCATTCAGAGCACTTACCACCTCTGCATGACATCCCTCACCACCAATCACAAGGGCCCACTGTAACATTTGCATATTGAATTATCATTGGCCTGCAGGCATCTGTAAGGAATACCTATTATTTTCACATGTGATCACATGCTGAGTTGTCATTGGCCTGTAGGCATCTGTAAGGGGTCCTAACTCCATCTTGTCCCCACTGTGCTGCATGATTGAGATCACAGACCTCATGCTTCATAAAACAATTAAACTGTAATACTTCGTTGTCCTGCAAGTTATTATTTTTGTACAAGGTGTGCAAAACAAGACATGGTGTGAGAACAGGGATTTGAAATGGACATCGTTGGAGCTCCCTTACCTCGAATGAATTGGGAATCTTTGAACTTACATAGAGAATGGTGCAAGTTCAAGCAACACGTGCAGTTAATGCTCTCGGGTCCGTTGAAAAGCAAAGGGGAGGAAGAAAGATGCAGCTACCTACTCCTGTGGATCGGAGAAAAAGGGAGAGACATTTTTAACACATGGTCTCTCACCGCGGATGAAGCAAAGGTACTGAAAAGTTATTTTGACCGTTTTGAAGCATATGTGATGCCCAAGACAAATACGATATTCGCTAGGTATAAGTTTCAGGAGAAAGTACAAGGAGCTAGTGAGTCGTTTGAACAGTTCGTGACTGAGTTAAAACTGCTGGTAAAAGACTGTGTATATGCAGATAAAGATGAGATGGTCAGAGACCGCATCGTGTTTGGAATACATTCAGCTAAAGTGAAAGAGAAACTTTTGAATATTGGGTCCGGGCTAACGCTGGACAAAGCTATGGACATAGCTAGATCACACGAGATAGCCCAAGCACAGTTGAAAACCATAACCGGCGCCACAAACAGCTCGAGTGAACAGACAGTGCACGCAGTTAATAGACACACACCAAAAAACACCGCCCAGAGAGCGTGTTTCAGAGTTCTAAAAATGAGCGACACAGACATAAAATGCTTCAAAAACTGTGGATATTGTGGAAACAAGATGCATGGAGAAAAGAAGCATTGCCCCGCCAAAGGAAGGCAATGTGCTAAATGGAACCACTTTGCTAAAGTTTGCAGGACTGCTTTCGGAAGAGCAGTACACACAGTGAGTGACAGCCAAATGCCAGATAGTCAAATGCAGAGGAACTGTTTATTGATTCTGTGTCACAATAAAAACATATTTCAGAGACTGAGCAATCCTTTGCCGATATTGAGATAGGAAAACAGGGCACAGAGCTTAGGTTTAAACTGGACACTGGAGCTCAGGTTAATGTAATTCCTCTGAGTGAGTATCACAGCTTGAAGGATGAGTGTGAGCTACAGCCCACCTCACGCAGACTGACCGGCTATGGGGGTGAGCAGCTCATTGTAAAAGGCACATGCGTGATGAAATGCAAGTACAAAGAAAGCGACATGATGTTGGACTTTTACATTGTTGACACTCGAGCACCTCCAGTGCTAGGTCTAAAGGCATGTTTAGACATGGACCTCGTCAAGCTAGTGCTATAATTGACAGCACTACTTGAGAAGCAGACAGTCATGGAGGAGTTTGCTGACGCTTTCAAAGGAATCGGACTATTCCCAGGTGAATGCACTATTCACCTTGACCCAGCAGCAACCCCTGTGGTTTGCCCACCGAGAAGGATACCCCTTGCTCTACGTAGTCGCCTGAAGGAGGAGCTGCAGAGCATGGAGAATACAGAAATCATCGTCCGTGAAACAGAACCGACAGACTGGGTCAACACGTTAGTAGTGGTTGAGAAACCACGTACAGGCAAGCTCAGAGTCTGTCTCGACCCGAGAGATTTGAACAAGGCTATCAAACGCCCTCACTACCCTCTACCAACGTTAGATGACATCACACCCAAGCTAGTGGGAGCACGTTACTTCGTGCATCCATTACACTGATCAGGATACTGGACTATCAAGCTCATGGAAGAGTCATCTAAGTTAACAAGGTTCAACACACCATTTGGACGCTACCAATTTCTGCGTTTACCATTTGGTCTTATCTCAGCTCAGGATGAATTCCAGCGGAACATCGACGAAACCTATGAAGGCCTCGACGGAGTAGTCGCAATCGTAGACGACATCCTCATCTATGGCAGGAATAGAGAGGAACATGACAGGAACCTCCGTGCGATGCTACAAAGATCACAGGAGAAAGGTATCCGGCTCAACCCCGAGAAAAGCATAATCGGATCCACCGAGATCAGTTATTTCGGGCATCGCCTCTCAACTGATGGCATTAAGCCGGATCCAGAGAAAATCTCCGCCATCAAGAAGATGGAGCTGCCGAAAAACCGCGCAGAGCTAGAGACAGTACTAGGCATGGTTAACTACTTAGCCAAGTTTGCCCCGAGCCTCTCCGAAATCAACGCACCCATGCGTCAGTTGCTCAAACAATCCAATGAGTTCCTGTGGGACAAACAACATGACACAGCATTTCAGAAAATGAAAGACCTAATCACCAGAGAACCAGGACCAGTTCTTGCCTACTTCGACCCCAACAAAGAGCTCAGACTACAAGTGGACGCGTCAAAGTACGGACTAGGTGCAGTATTACTGCAAGAAGGAAAGCCCATCGGCTACGCTTCCAGATCTCTCTCAGACAGTGAAATCAACTATGCTCAAATTGAGAAAGAGCTATATGCAATTCTGTTTGGATGTAAGCGTTTCCACCAGTACGTCTATGGCCGACAAGTCATTGTGGAATCCGACCACAAGCCCCTCGAGTCAATCATGAGGAAACCACTAGCTGCAGCTCCACCAAGGCTACAGAGAATGATCCTTCAGCTGCAGAAGTACGGCTTCACAATCATTCACCATCCAGGCAAAGACATTCCTGTCGCAGACACGCTCTCCAGAAAGTCTCTTAGCTACCAGGACAGCAGCCTCAGTGAAGGCATGGATGTGCAGGTGCACAACAGTTTACCTGTGAGTGACTCAAAACTGAAGGAGATCCAAGCAGAAACAGAGAAAGATGCACAACTCACACTGCTGAGCAAAGTCATACATGAAGGATGGCCCGAGGAAAGGAGGAAATGCCCTCAGAGCATATCTGAATTCTGGAACCACAGAGACGAACTGTCACAAATCAACGGAATCATCTTCAAAGGGGAGAAAATCATCATTCCTACCAGTCTCAGAGAAGAGATGTTGACAAAAAATTCATGCTGGACATATGGGCATGGAAAAATGCAAACAAAGAGCATGTGACATTATGTTTTGGCCCGGAATGTGCAAACACATTGAGGACATTGTCGGAAAATGTTCCATTTGTCTAGAACGCCGCCCATCAAATGTCAAAGAGCCCATGATACCTCACCGTTTCCCAGACAGGCCCTGGCAGGTCGCGGCAACGGATCTGTTCACATGAAACAACGAGGACAACTTCAAGTCACCAGCACAGCTGTTGATGAGCCGCAGACTTCGCTCCAAGCAAGTGCATGCAAAATGTGTACAGAGACAGCAACACCAAAAGAGATACTATGACAGGTCAGCTAGACTACTGCCGCCGCTGCACAATGGAGAATCCGTCAGAATCCAGGAGCATGACTACTGGAAGCCAGCAGTCGTCATCCAGCCAGCTGACACTGAGCGATCGTATCACGTCCGCACCCCAGAAGGACAGGTGTACCGCCGCAATCGCAGGCACCTCCTGAACACCAAGGAACAACACCGTCATTCCGACAAGAGGATCAGTTCAACAGAGTGTGATGAACAGAGCAATACACAAAACACATCATACTTACCTGAACCTAAACCTGAACCGGAATTGTTGACCGATTCAGGAGCATGCTCAGTTGCATACCACCCAAGGTCGGGACGCGAGGTCAAGCCTAGAGTTATCCTTGACTTGTAAACTGTCAAAGGGTGTAGGCGGATCGCTGCCTTAAAAAAAAACTGTACATCATTATTGAAACGTTGAGATGTTTTCAGTGCTAGTTAAATGCTGAGTTTACTTATGTTTATGCTACTGAGAACATTATGTAGAAGAAGGTTTAAAAGTAATGCATAACATTTTTCTTTTAAAAGGGGATGTAACATTTGCATATTGAATTATCATTGGTCCGCAGGCATCTGTAAGGAATACCTATTATATTCACATGTGATCACATGCTGAGTTGTCATTGGCCTGTAGGCATCTGTAAGGGGTCCTAACTCCATCTTGTCCCCACTGTGCTGTATGATTGAAATCACAGACCTGATGCTTCATAAAAGAGTTTAAACTGTAATACTCGGTTGTCCTGCAATTTATTATTTTTGTACAAGGTGTGCAAAACAAGACACCCACTGTACCACCTCTCACTTTCATTCCTAACACACACTCACCTGCTGCTTGCTACCTTCACTGCTTCCACTAACGGCATGTTCTTCTCTTCTGGTGTCAATTGCAGAACCTGCAACTCTTCTATTGCTTGTTCCTCAATTTTTAGTTCCCAATCAACACCACCTCATTATCCTAGCAACTTGCTTCTTCCCCCACTCAGCTAATGCACTACATGTGAGCACATACAAGCTTCACATTAATAGAGTGAAACCCCTTCCTGTTTACCACAGCTCCTGACTGGTCTTGTGGTGCCTTGATGGCAACATGAATGCAGTCTACACTCGGAGAAGTCCAGCCGTTGCTGCAAAACCCAAGGCTCTCATGTTGACTTTACTTGTTCCTCAATTTTTAGTTCCCAAACAAGCAACTGTTCAGCACCTTTTGCATATGCATATCTATGTCCATTTTACTGCAGAGCAGACTTTATTGATGTCACTGAAATATACTAAATTAATATGGGTTGACTTTATTTCAACTGTGAACCGAGTGTTCACTTCCTCCTCCCAATGGCAAAGTACATATCAGAAGCACACAGTTAAGTGGTAGAAGATACACATACCATACTCTATCACAAGGGGAAGCAATAAAAAAGACTTACTTGGCTTAAACAAGATGGCTTCTAATTATCCTCCAGTATTTCTAACCCATTTTCCTCAGTGAAAGCATTTACAGCTTTCCCTTTAACTAACCTGACTGTCCTCGCAGATTTCCTATTAAAAAAAAGCCTCTCTCTCTCTCTGTCAGCCTGTGTCCCATCCGCTCTCTTTTAATCTCTCTCTTCAATGACAGATCAAAGGACATTCCAAAATAACGGATGCGAGGTATTTTTCCCCCATTACCTAGAAATGCCAACGATTTGCTAAATGTTTGGCCTCTGGGGAAAATAATTTCCATTTAGCATATTAACCACCTTTTGTCTAGGTGGCTTTTTTGTGAATATATTTCTCTTAAAAATGCCAACATTAAACGTAACTCTTACTTTCAAATCATTCCTATGTAATCGTCAAAAAAATCCTGGAACGTGACAAAAAATGCTCACTCCGAACAAGCAATCCGTTTAGTCTCCTTCCCGTTCCAAACAGAGGTGACATGGTAGGCTGGTTATGATTTTGGAGATAGATGCCCACATGCTCATGTGGCGACATGCCACCACTGGACATAATCCGCTCACAGCGGCACGGACAGTTTAAGCAGACGCCCCCAGCCGGGGGCCCTTTCCTCCAGCAACTTGTTTCCCGCAGGGACAGGCTGCCGGGAGCACTTCCTGTCTGGGGAGTATTTAAGTGGATGCGCGGGCTTTTCCAGTTCCTCTTTGCCATGAGGTAGAATAAAAGCAGTTGTGTTTTCCTAGCTCTGGTCTCGACTCCCACGTTTGCCGCGGTATCGCAACACTGGTGACCCCGACGCTCAGGACGAATCCTAAGCTAGCATGGCGGAAACAAACGCAGTCACGGTGAAACTACCGGACTTTTGGGAGAACCTGGCCGAAGCCTGGTTTGTTCAAGCTGAGTCCAGATTCCGGCTGAAACACATTACAGTCGACACCACAAAGTACGACTACCTCGTCTCCTCTCTCACCTACGCCACAGTCCCCAAGGTTTGGGCAGCGCTGCAGGATCCACCACCGGAAGGCAAGTACGAACATCTGAAGGCTGCGCTCCTTAAAAAATTTCAAACATCCTCTTACCAGCGCAACAGCCAACTCCTTGACCTCCCCGGCCTTGGTGACGCTTCACCCTCGGATCTGCTTTCCCACATGCTGTCCCTCTCGGACGACAAAAACACCGGCGCCCTCTTACGCACGCTTTTCATTCGGCAGCTCCCCGCCAGCATCCGCCCGCTCATTGTGGAGTCTGGCTCCACGGACCTGAATGACATAGCCGAAAAGGCCGACCGGCTGCTCTCTGCACAGTCCGCTCGCGACGTCGCGCCCGACCTCACGGCAGCGACCACGCGGGCTTCCCGGCCCACTAGGCCCGACCGCCCTACCACTCCGGGTCACTGCTACTACCACACCCATTTTGGCGCTAGGGCCCAACGCTGCACGCCACCGTGTACTTTCAAACCCACCCCCCCCGCACCGGCCCCCGCGATGGCCGCGGGGCAAAAGGGGCCTCTATTGTACGTCACCGACGACAGAACCAACCGCCGATTTCTGTGCGACACACGGGCCCAGCACAGCATCACCCCCGCCTCCGCCCTCGAAATCCAACACGGCACACTGGGTATCACGCTGGCCGCAGCCAATGGCTCTGACATCCGCACATATGGCACCCGCATGGTCACGCTCGACCTCGCGGGCCGCCGCTACCGCTGGGAGTTCCTCACAGCCAAGGTCCTCTGCCCACTCATCGGCGCCGACTTCCTACGCGCCCACGGCCTCCTTGTCGACATTCCGAGGCACCGCCTCGTCGACATCAACACCATGGCCCCCATCCCCGGCGCATTCACCCCGGCCTGTTCGGCCGGCCTGACGACCTACTGCCTCGCCAGAGCCACGGACGACTACTCGGCCCTCCTAGCCGAGTTTCCCGCCCTCACTAACCCGACCTTTTCGGCCAAAGCCGCCAAACACGGTGTGGAGCACTATATCCCCTCCACCGGTCCCCCAGTTTCTGCCCACGCCCGCAGACTCAACCCGGCCCAGCTGGAAATCGCGCGGGCCGAGTTCACCACCATGGAACAACTCGGCATCATCCGCCGCTCCAGCAGCCCTTGGGCCTCACCCCTCCACATCGCCCCCAAGCCCGGCGGAGGCTGGCGCCCTTGCGGGGACTACCGACGCCACCACCCCCAACCGATACCCGGTGCCACACATCCAGGACTTCTCGGCCCGACTGGCCGGACGAACCCTCTTTTCCAAGGTCGACCTGGTGCGCAGTTACCACCAAGTCCCCGTACACCCCGCGGACATCCCCAAAACAGCCGTCATCACCCCATTCGGCCTGTTCAAGTTCCTGAGGATGCCCTTCGGCCTCAAGAATGCAGCCCAGGCTTTCCAGCGCCTTATGGACTCAGTCCTCCGGGACCTGAACTTCCTATTCGTCTATCTAGACGACATTCTCGTGGCCAGCTCCTCCAAACAGGAACACCTCGAACACATTTGCATCCTGTTCGGGCGCCTAACCCAACACGGGCTCATCCTCAGCCCGGCGAAGTGCCAATTCGGCCTAACCGAGATCGATTTTCTCGGTCACCACATCACCCCTGCTGGGGCCGTCCCCCTGCCCAACAAGGTGCAGGCCGTCCAGCAATTCCCCCGTCCCACAACCATCAAGGGCCTCCAGGAGTTCCTCGGGATGGTGAACTTCTACAACAGGTTCATCCCCAGAGCTGCAACCCTCATGAAGCCCCTATACGACTCCCTCCGAGGTAAATCCAGCAAGACGGACGTAGCTTGGACCACTGACACGTCAGCCGCCTTCGACGCCACCAAAAACGCGCTCGCCGACGCCACCCTGCTTGCGCACCCGAGGGCCGATGCCCGGGTCGCGCTCACCACCGACGCCTCCGACCACGCGGTCGGAGCCGTGTTCGAGCAGTGGGTCAATGGCGCGTGGCAGCCACTTGCCTTCTACAGCCGCCAACTGCGCCCCCCGGAGGTCAAATACTCCACTTTCGACCGCGAGCTTCTCGCGCTCCACCTGTCGGTCCGCCATTTCAGGTTCCTCCTGGAAGGCCGCCCCTTCACCGCGTACGTGGACCACAAGCCGCTCACATACGCGATGGCCAAGCACACCGAACCCTGGTCCACTAGGCAGCAACGCCAGCTCGCAGCCGTGTCCGAGTTTACTACGGACATCCAGCACGTCTCCAGTAGAGACAACGTTGTCGCCGACTGCCTTTCCCGTCCCGCCATCTGCGCGAATCACCTCGCGGTCGACTACGCGCAACTAGCAGCGGCCCAGCTCACGGACCCAGACCTCCTCTCGGCGGCTACCAGCCTGCCAGGGCTACGCCTAGCCAAGGTCGCGCACGGGCCCGAAGCCACGGCAGTCACTTGCGACATCTCACTCGGCCAACCCAGGCCGGGCGTCCCTGCAACCTGGCGCCGCCGCATCTTCGACGCGCTCCACGGGCTCTCCCACCCGGGTTCCCGCGCATCCGTCAAACTCCTCTCCCAGCGCTTCGTCTGGCGCGGCCTCAGCAAAGATGTTCGGACTTAGGCCACCTCCTGCCTCGCCTGCCAACGGGCTAAGGTACAGCTGCACACAAAAGCACCCCTGGGAGACTTCGAGGTACCCAGCCGCCGCTTCGACCACGTACACGTCGACATCGTCGGTCCTCTGCCACCATCGCAAGGCCAAACTTATCTCCTCACGATGGTCGACCGCTACACACGCTGGCCTGAGGCAGTGCCGCTGACCTCCACCACCACAGCCGACATCGCCAGGGCGTTCGTTAACACCTGGGTTGCGAGGTTCGGCGTACTGGCCAACATAACCTCCGACAGAGGCGCCCAGTTCACCTCCAAACTCTGGACGGCCACAGCACGCAACCTCGGGGTGACGCTCCACCGAACCACGGCGTACCACCCGCAGGCCAACGGGCTTTGTGAACGCTTCCACAGGTCACTCAAGGCCTCACTCCGCGCCGGCCTGCAGGACAGTACCTGGACTGACCGCCTACCGTGGGTGCTACTAGGCCTGCGCACCGTGGTCAAGGAAGACCTCCAGTCCTCAGCAGCGGAGTTAGTCTACGGACAACCGCTGCGCGTCCCAGGCGAATTCCTTCCGGAGGCTACCACGCCTTGGTCGGCCGAACAGCAGCGGCTCAACTCTTTCTCTTCCGCTCAGCAGTTCGCCCCACTGCTGGTCAACCAACACGGCGAACTCGCACCTCACGTCCCGCCAAATTTACAGCAGGCGCACTTCGTCTTCGTGCGACACGACGCGCACCGCGGGCCCCTGCGACCCCCGTATGACGGACCGTACGAGGTACTACAAACCAGGGACAAGGTCTTCAAGCTGCGACTCGGCGACAGGGTCGACACAGTCTCCATCGACCGGCTCAAACCAGCACACACAGAACCTTGCATACAAGGCTATGGACCAAATGCTGGAAAATGGGATTAGACTGGACAGGGATGGATGGGCGGCGCAGACACGATGGGCCGAAGGGCCTCTTTCTGTGCTGTAAAACTCTATGACTCTATGACTAACAGGTCCCCGTGGCCCGGCCTCCAACTAGAGACCGTCCCGCCAGCAAGCCAGCACAGCCGGCGGCAAACCACCCGGCCCCACCAACTAGACCGGCGACCACTCAGAGCCGCTGCGGCAGAACCATCAGACCACCGTCACGACTCGTCCACTCCTCCTAAGCGGGTTCTGGGGGGCGCTCTGTGGCGACACGCCACCACTGGACATAATCCGCTCACGGCGGCACGGACAGTTTAAGCAGACGCCCCCAGCCGGGGGCCCTTTCCTCCAGCAACTTGTTTCCCACAGGGACAGGCTGCCGGGAGCACTTCCTGTCTGGGGAGTATTTAAGTGGATGCGCGGGCTTTTCCAGTTCCTCTTTGCCATGAGGTAGAATAAAAGCAGTTGTGTTTTACTAGCTCTGGTCTCGACTCCCACGTTTGCCGCGGTATCTCAACACTCACTTCTTTGTCATCTATAATGCTCAGCACTTTAAGGAAACTTGCCACAAGGAAAAAATGTAATGCTGTCTCATGCTGCTGGCTGTATTCCATGGGGAAAGTGATGAAAGAGCTGGCCCTGGCAAGCAAAGCATCTATCACCTGCTTCATGCACCAGTGGATTGTGGATTGAATAATTTGGCATATATCTTCTGAGGTGGGGAATTTAAATTCAGTTAATTAAATAAATCTGGAATATAAAGCTAGTATCAGTAATGGTGACCATGAAACTACCGGATTATCGTAAAAACCCATCTGGTTCACTGATGGAAGGAACGCTTAACTACCCTCTGAAATTGCAGCTCACCACCACCTTCTCAAGGGTAATTAGGGATGCGCAATAAGTGCTGGCCTTGCCAGCAACACCCACATTCCCTGAACGAATAAAAAAAAAAATTCAGCTCACAAGGGGGGTACTATTGTTACACATCTGGCTTATGTTATTATATAACAATGCCTTTAAACATATACCCAAGAAGCCTTAAACATGTAACAGGGATATTGAGCGAATATCCTTTAATAGACTTGGTATTCTATCCATGCAGAGGACATTCTAACTAATTAACAAATTTCTTTTTAAAACATTGTGTTTCTCTGCATAGTTAAAATAATTGGTTTCAATCACAAGTCAAAATCAGCTTGCAACCCACAAAATGTTGCTTTAAAATAATTTTCTAATCAAAGAGCCTCTCATTTCATGCATCAACTGAATCTGGTCATACAAGATATAATCTTTGTGCTCCTTCCTTTTGAAGAACATATTCCTGTTGCATAATATCCAAAATGAGAGTCCTCTTTAAAACAGTACAATCCCCAAATGGTATGCTGGACAATGCACCTCCTGGTGTGACAGATTCCTACAGACCACAAAAGTACCAGGTGTAATCGCCAGTCTGTGCTGAATTGGCTGATCTCAGCCACAGCACTATAACTGGCCTCTGTAACCTATGGGCCAGTTAAGTGGGGGGGGGGGGGGGGGGGGAAGGAAAAAGTTTGGAATCTCTGCTCCTAAGTACTATGTAATGACACCTGCAGATTTATGCTTGCATGAACCTATCACAAGTATATCCCAGAGTATCATCAATGAAACCAACAGTTTGGAGCAAAGTTGTTTGAGCAACAGAGGCATTATTAAAGATACTTCACACCCAAAATGCATTCCCATAAACCTTATACCCTAAGCTGATCTCCTGTGGCATTGCACACAGGGTATCAAGATAAAGCGTAGTTTTTAGGTAAAGCAGGGTTAGAGGGTAATAATAAATGTATCAAACCATGCAAGTGTAACAACAACAACTTGTATTTATATGTATTTAAGTGTAATTCAGTTGTCGTCTTAAGTCATACATTCTGTCCTTACTAGTCTTTTTCTATTATAAATTCCTACATCTACATTTGTAATGAAAACTGCCATGTAAACTTGGCATGCTATACTGATACTCTCCTGCCAGTGGAGGAGTGCTGTAGTACCAGCATTGAGGGGAGGGGGTAATCACATTGTGCCAAGTTCACATAGGCAGATCCATTGGTCCGGATTTTGCATGATGACAACAGCAACAACTTATATTTATATAGCGCATTTAACGTAATAAAATGTCCCATGGCGCTTCATAGAAGTGTTACCAAAAAAAAAAAATTAACACCGAGCCATATAAGGCAATGTTAGGGCAGATGATGAAAAGCTTGGTGCAAGAGGTAGGTTTTAAGGAGCGTCTTAAAGGAGGAGAGAGAAAAGTGGAGAGGCACAGAGATTTATGGAGGGAATTCCAGAGCTCTCCATCAGCTCTCATCGTAATAGCGAAGCAAGTCAGACAGCAACTTCTGGCATCCGCACATGTGCATTTAAATGCGGAAATCCGGAAGTTGCTGTCAGAGATACCCTGCTCCTCCAGTGTGCACTGTAACAGTCCTCACTGAAATCAATGCAATGGTGTGAACTTGGGGTACTTGCCCACTAGTTCCCCACTAAAGACGGCAGCAAAAGTTAGGGCTGGTTCATTCAGGAGTAAATTGAAAAAATTTAACGGTGTGATAATTGATAATTACTGCCAAACAACCTCTCTGGTTCCAAAAATGTAACCTTTACAAGAGTGGAGCCATATTCAGATTAATGTTAGAGATTTAATTTTTTTTTAAACTTTTTCTGTCTGTCTCTTAATCCCATCGGTCTATCCCAATCTTTTTCTGCTTACGATACATGATCTAATTCTAATTTATACTTCCTGGTTTAGACTCGGCGTGTCTCTGAGGAGTCTTCAATCTGATTAGTTGGAGAACCTTGCTATTTCTTGCCCTGCTCGGAGATCCCCTGTAGAGGGCGCTGTGCTGGATCAGACGCCGGGTTAGACCAAGTCTCTGCTCGAAAGCCCGAGAAAACTTTGTGGCAGCTGTCAACGTAGTGAACGCTGAGCGCTGTTCCTTCACCGCTGACCGCAAAATCCGGGCCAATGTAAATCTGGTCATTGGAATTTATAATGGGAAAAGATGACAGAAAACACATAAATGCAAAACGTTTCATATATTATAGATTATTGGATTGTGTTTTTAAATATTTCCTGTGCCAATAGAAATTTATTGATTTAGAAAAATGAGATTCATAAATGGCAAATTTTCTACAGTAAGCTTCAATTGCATAATAGCAAGTTTGATTTGAGTTACAATGGGCCTTATTCAAAACCATTTTGAAAACTACATGACAGCTCTGAATAATACCTTTATAACACATTTTCCCTTTAAACCAACATAAATTTTAATTGATTACCAGTCATATTACGTCCGTGAATGATTGAGACATGGACAGCAGGAGTTGAACAAAACACGTCTTTACTGATGGAAGTCAATAGTGAAGCTGAAACAACAGAGGCTCACTAGCGCCTTTTGTACAGGGGTGGTCACTGCCGGTACTGCAGTCTGAGACCAGTTATTCTCTTAAAAGGTACAGACACAACAATTCCTCCCCTTTTAGATAAACAGTACATAACATTCATTTAACAACTAAATGATAACTAATTACAATCACAATTACGGTTGCTAGGTACATTGGTTAAGTTTAAGTAATTATAAGTTCAGTCTTTGAGGAGGCTTCCTGATTCTGTCTGGATAACGCCTCTTTGGGGTATCAGGTTCTTCTGGCAAGGTTGAGTCAGGATTAATGTCGTTGTTTGGTTCATCTGCTTCCAATATTACCGGTTCTGCGGTAGCTGCAATTGGAACGTCGATTTCATTACCAGGTGTATCAGATCGTGGTGTGGAGTTGACGTTTTCCAGTGACTCTAGAATCTGGTCAGCATGGCGTCTTACAATGCTCTCCCCAACGGCCACGGTATACATGAGAGGTCCTTGTCGTGTACAAATCGTTCCTGGCTGCCATTTCTCTGTGCGGTAGTCCCGGGCCAAAACTGGTTGACCTATCTTAAAACTCCTGGTCGGCCTTTCATTCATATTCTGAAACTGCCTGTTCTCCACATCTCTTCGGATGTTTGGCTTAACCAAATCCAAGCGGCATCGTAGTCTTCGATTGAAGAACATCATGGCTGGAGTTTGGTTGGTAACTGCATGTGTCGCATTCCGGTAGGCAAACAAGAAGTTGTCCACCTTGTGTTGCAGGGGTATCTCTTCATTACGCATTGCCTTGATAGCCTTCTTGAATGTTTGGACAAACCTCTCGGCCAATCCATTAGTGGCTGGATGATACGGGGCAGATGTATAATGCTTAACACCATTGTTCTTTAAGAACCTCCGGAACTCTTCAGACACAAACTGTGGTCCATTGTCAGAGCAAATCTGTTCAGGCAGCCCATTCCTGGCGAATATGGTTCGTAAAACTGTGATAGTTTTTTCCGTGGTGGTTGAGGACATTTTTATTACCTCTGGCCACTTTGAATGTGCATCCACCGCAATTAAAAACATCGAGTCCATGAAGGGACCAGCAAAATCAATGTGCACCCTTTGCCATGGAGATGAGGGCCACTCCCATGGATGCAGAGGAGCTTGTGGTGGGGCTTTTTGGACCTTCTGGCATCCTGCACAGCTCTTGGTCATCTCTTCGATTTCTCTATCGATTCCCGGCCACCACACAAACACCCTGGCTAAGTTCTTCATTTTTACCCCGCCCAGATGACCCTCATGAAGCTCATTGAGCACTCTATCCGTCAACTTAGGTGGAATTACTACTCTGGATCCACACATCAAGGTTCCTCTGCACACTGACAGCTGTTCTCTTCTCGGCGAGAATGCGGGCAGCAGTGGTTCGCCATGTGCTGGCCATCCCTTCACCGTTAAATCATAGACCCGTGATAGTGTCGGGTCATTCCGTGTTTCCTTTTCTATGTTTGCATTCGTCACAGGGAGACATTCGACTATGGTCGAGTGGAATAACTCCATTGGATCCACTGCAAGGTCGTCTTCTTCCACCGTCGGCAACGGTAGGCGTGACAATCCATCAGCATTTCCATGCTGTTTAGTTCCTTTGTACTCGATGTCATATTGGTGTGCCCCTAGGAAAAGGGACCACCTCTGCAGCCTTTGTGCTGTCATTATCGGTACGCCCTTCTGAGGGTTGAAAATGGAGACAAGAGGTTGATGATCGGTTAGTAGAGTAAATTTTTGACCGTGCAGGTAGTGATTGAACTTCTTCACCCCCCACACTAGGCTGAGGGCCTCTCTGTCAATCTGGGCGTAGTTACGCTCGGCAGAAGTTAACGAGCGTGACGCAAAAGCTATCGGCCTCTCTAAACCATCAAGGAATTTATGCGACAGTACCGCCCCAATGCCGTAGGGAGACGCATCACACGCCAGTCTGATCGGCAGTGCTGGGTTGTAGTAAGCCAATACTTCCCTTGACGTGATTAAGTCCTTACTCTTCTGAAAGGCCTGCTTACAATCATCACTCCTTTTCCATGCTACCCCCGTTCGTAGCAGGGCGTTCAGTGGGTGCAGAATTGTCGACAAATTCGGCAAAAACATATGGTAGTAATTCACCAATCCGAGGAATGACCTCAGTTGCGACACATTTTCAGGCGCTGGGGCCTTAACAACCGCTTCAATTTTGTCAGGGGACTTATGTAACCCCTCTTCATCAATCACGTGGCCAAAATACGATAGCTGTTTCTTAAAAAATTCGCACTTGGGGCGGTTGGCTCGCAGCCCATGTTCCCGTAGTCTAGTGAGCACCTGTTCTAGGTTGTTAAGGTGTTCACTGTCATCTTCACCTGTCACAAGGATGTCGTCCAAGTAACACTGAGTCCCCGGAATCCCTTGCAGGACTTGTTCCATCGCTCTTTGCCATATCGCCGGAGCCGATGCTACTCCAAATACCAACCGATGATACTGGTAAAGACCTTTGTGAGTGTTTATCGTGAGATACTTCCTAGAGGACTCTTCAACCTCCATCTGCAAATATGCTTGTGCTAGGTCAATTTTTGTTGTCGCTGGTCTTCTTCCCAGACCTGCAAACTCGTGCAATGTGTCCCATCTTCCCACATTGCCTGCATATTTTGTCTTTGGACCAGCAGTCCTTCTGGTCATGGTTAGTTCTGCCGCAGCGATAACATTTTGCAAATCCCCGTGTCATTTCGTGGGTGCCGTATTCCTGTGGTTTTTGTTGAATTTCTGCAGCTCCCCTGGCTGCTGCTTCATACGATACTGCCACGCTGAAAGCCTTATCTAGCGTCAGCTCTTTCTCTGAGAGTAACTTCTTCTGTGTTCCTTCACTCAGGAGTCCACAGACAAATTTGTCCCGTAGGGTATCTGCCAGTCCTGCTCCGAACTGGCAGTGCTTTGATAGCTTGCGTAGTTCCGTAAGGTACTCAGCATTGCTCTCATCTTTATGCTGAGTTCTCCTGTGGAATTTAAATCTTTCTGCTATCAACAGTGGTGCAGGGTTTAGGTGTTCCTGTAGGACAGCAACAATTTCGTTAAAACTCTTCGCCTTCGGTTTGGCTGGAGTAATCAGGTCCCGCAATAGGCCGTACGTTCTAGCACCCATTAAGTTTAGCAATATCGATGCCTTTTTCTCCTCCGCTATTTCGTTTGCCTCGAAATATACCTCGACTCTTTCCACATACGTGGTCCAGTCCTCTATTGTATTATCAAAAGCAGTGATACAGCCAGTCTTCGGCATCTTGCAAATCTAAAATGGCGCCTCCCGCGCTTTGCCTTCTTCCCCGATTTAACAAAATGGCACCTCCCGCGCTTTGCCTTCTTCCCCGCTGTTGCTAGCGCTGCTTTCCGCGGTTCCCGTTGCAACCTGCAGCTCCTCGCGGTTTCTTGCGCATTTAATATTTCTTTTTTTAATATTTTCCCGTCGTGGAACAACCCTGTGGGACTCTTGCCTCCCTCTTCGCGGGTCTATACGCAGCCCGGCTTCGTAGCACCGGCCACGCCCTGTGTGCTCCACCCTCTCTCTCTCTTCTTCCCGACAACGCTGCTCGGCCCCGTTGCAAACCACCCGCTCGAGTTCGCGACCGCCGCAGCCCAGGAAGGATCAGTGCACTACCTGCCACCAGCCCGATTAGCTGAAGCACCGTCGACAGGAACCAGGCCCCGCTTCCGACAGCTTCTCCAGCAATCTTCAACTCCGCAACACAGGGCGATGCCCACGGTCGACGCCCGTTTCTACTGCCTCTTACTTTCTTTTCTTTCTGGCCTCGACCTCTGCTCACTTCGCTGTAGGAATGGATCCCAGGAGGTGGTGCAGACTGTAGGTAGGTTCGTATCTGCTCGTCGCCAGTATTACGTCCGTGAATGATTGAGACACGGACAGCAGGAGTTGAACAAAACACGTCTTTACTGATGGAAGTCAATAGTGAAACTGAAACAACAGAGGCTCACTAGCGCCTTTTATACAGGGGTGGTCACTGCCGGTACTGCAGTCTGAGACCAGTTATTCTCTTAAAGCTACATACACAAGTCATTCTACTATTTGTTTACACACTTATATGGTAACAACCTTAAATGAGGTGCAAAATGTTTAGTTTTTGAAAATTTAAAATATAGTCTTTGGTATGACACTGTTACATGGCCCTCTTATACTCACTAAGCCATCGCATGCATAAAACCAAATTCAGTACACTATATATAATCATTTTTTAAAAGATCACGGTCAACTTATGAAAAAAGGTAAAGGTACAAAAAATATATATAGAAATCCATTTGCCTACATTCCACAAGTGAAATGTTTTTATTCCAAAGTAACAGCTGTTCGCCACAGTTCCCAAGAGGATTTAATATGGTTATTGTGATAATAATAATAACTTCCGGGAAGTTATGTCATCACTTCCTGTGAACTGTGAACTATGAACTGTGTACATACCTCACTTCCTGTCATATGTCACTTCCTGTTGGACTGGTATAAATACTGGACTGTTCAGTATTGTAAGAGGCTTCTACCAGAGGCATGGTAAAGACCTCTCTTGTATATAGTGTGTTTGTAAGTTGCTTAAAGCTTACCTTAAAGTTACTTGATGTGTAAGACTCCTTTTCTTACATCAATTTAAGCAACTTAATATTTACACTCACAAATACTAGACCTTCGGACAAACTCGGAGTTAAGGATCCAGGGAACCACCCATCATGGAGAGAATCCTTAGACCTATTCGTCTGGACTTGGACCCGAATACACCAGCAGCTGGCAGGGTATGGAAGCATTGGTACCGTACTTTTGAGAATTTTCTGGATGAATGTGAAGCGGATGCTCCTACTAGATTGAGGATACTTATCAACTATGTGACCCCAAAAGTGTTCGAATATGTTGATGAATGGGATAATTACGATGAGGTGATTCGGGCACTTAAGAAACTGTATGCCAAGACTCCAAATGAGGTCTATGCTAGACATCTACTGGCCACAGCCCAACAAGGGCCAGGGGAATCGATTAACGAATTCCTTATAGAACTTCGCAGGCTCAGCATAGATTGTAACTTTCAGGCAGCCTCAGCTGAGCTGTACCGCGAAGAAATGATTCGTGATGCTTTCATCTGCGGGATTGCCTCTCCATTTATACGCCAGCGTCTACTAGAAAGTAAAACACTTGAGCTACAAAAAGCTTTTGACCTAGCTTGTTCTCTGGATTTGGCAAAGAGAAATGCAGACCTCTATCAGCTGCCCAGATCTCGATCTGCTGCTGTAACTGCAACCAGACAATTCAAGCGGTCTCAGGTGAACCCTATCATGGGGGAATCTAATTCTGATAATTCTGATGAAGAGGAGGAGGATGACCCCACTTTAGCAGCCTCTTGGCAATCTAGGAGGGAATGCTTCTTTTGTGGAGATGCTTTTCACCCTAGGAAAACCTGCCCTGCTCGCAATGCAATCTGCAGTTATTGCAAAAAAAAAGGACACTTTGCTAAAGTTTGCCTATCAAGGGCCTCTACGAGGGCCAATCCAGCTAAGGCCTACCGAACTGCCCCAATTAGGGCCTATCAGGATGCTCCAGCTAGGACCTATCAAGCTTCCTCTCGAGCTCTCTCCCGAAGAAGCACACCGAGAGTTTTAGCCACTCTCTGTGCAACGACACCAATTACAGCTGCTTGCCCACAGAACCTGTCTCATGCAGCTACAAAAGTTTCAATTAAAGGGCATACCTTAGATGCCTTAATTGACTCAGGAAGTACTGATAGTTTCATTAAGGAACAGATTGTTGCGAAATTGAAACTACATGTCTTCCCATCGGACCAGGCAATTGCGATGGCTCAGTCATCACTGAATACCAGAATCTCCGGCTTTTGTATTGTTGATATGACACTTAATGGTCGCATGTATCCCTCCACCCGACTTTCGGTACTCAAGGACTTATGTAGTGATCTCCTCTTAGGGCTGGATTTCCAGAAACAGCATAAGAAACTCACTATTGAGTTCGGCGGATCCAAACCTGGTCTTACTATTTCTAATATACCGTCTAAATTACCGTTTTGTGCATTATCAGCAGCTTCACTGGATGAACCCTCATTATTTGCCAGTATTCCGCCTCGATGCAAACCAATAATAACGAAATCGCGGCGCTTTAATCAGGAAGACCAATCTTTTATTGAGGCTGAAATCTCTCGACTTCTAGCAGAGGATATCATCGAACCATGTTCATCGCCCTGGCGGGCTCAAGTCGTCATTGTCAAGAACCCTCTAAAACCTCACAAACAGCGACTATGCATTGATTATTCGCAAACCATCAATCAATATACCGACTTGGACGCCTACCCATTGCCACGCATTGATGATATGGTTAATAAACTGGCCGAATACAAAGTGTTCTCAACTTACGACTTAAAAAGTGCCTATCATCAGGTACCCTTGAAGGTCTCAGATAAGCAGTACACGGCCTTTGAGGCTAATGGACGGCTGTACCAATTTCGTCGCCTCTCATTCGGGGTTACTAATGGAGTGGCTGTCTTCCAACGGGCAATGGATGGCCTGGTTAAACAGGAAAACCTAAGGGATACTTTTCCCTATCTTGATAACATTACCATTGCAGGTCACGATCAACAGGAACACGACGCCAAGCTCCAAAAATTTCGGAATGCCCTCCATCGCCGTAATTTAACCCTGAATGAATCCAAATCTGTTGAGTCGCAACCGACCATCAACATCCTTGGCTACTGCGTAGGCAATGGTATCATTAAGCCAGGCCCAGAAAGACTTCGCCCGCTCCAAGAGCTCCCGTCACCTAAGAATCCGGCTTCTTTACGTCGGGCTCTCGGTCTGTTTGCATACTACGCTAAATGGATTCCTCATTTTTCGGACAAAATCCAACCCTTGCTGCATGCTAGATCATTTCCACTGGGAACAGCAGCTGTTGCAGCCTTTAACCTTCTCAAAAAACAGTTGGAGAAAGCGGCTCTTCACTCCATCGATGAGAATCTCCCTTTCGTGGTTGAATGTGATGCCTCGGAGGTGGCGATCTCGGCTACTCTGAATCAGGAAGGTCGTCCTGTAGCATTTATGTCCAGGACCTTACAAGGTGCCGAGCTACATAATCCTCCGGTTGAGAAGGAAGCCACAGCCATCATAGAGGCAGTACGGAAGTGGAACCATTTTCTAGCTCGCCAGCACTTTACATTAATCACGGACCAACGATCAGTCGCCTTCATGCTCGATAATCAAAAACGAACCAAAATTAAGAATAATAAAATACAACTTTGGAGGATGGAACTGGCCTCTTTTGGTTATACCATTCTCTATCGGCCAGGCAAGGAGAATGTGACCCCAGACACCCTCACACGGGCATTCTGCTCCACTATGTCGTCGTCGACTCTCATGGATGTCCACAATGGATTATGTCATCCTGGCGTTACGCGCATGCTACATTTCGTACGATCACGGAATCTCCCTTTTTCCACTAGAGATGTAAAGAAAATATGCTCAGAATGCCGGCTTTGTGCGGAATTAAAACCTCAGTTCTTCCGCCCCTCAGATGGTATACTCATACATGCAACCCAACCGATGCAACGACTTAGCATCGATTTTAAGGGCCCAGTGCCCTCTTCAACTCGGAACACATATTTGCTCACCATGATCGACGAATATTCACGTTTTCCGTTTGCCTTCCCCTGCTCCAATATGCTGGCATCCACAGTAATCTGCTGCCTTGAGCAGGTATTTTCTCTCTGTGGCATGCCGGCTTATATTCACTCAGATCGGGGTCCATCCTTTATGTCAAGGGAACTCAAGGACTACCTCTCAGAACGGGGAATTGCTACAAGCAAAACAACACCATACCATCCCATCGGAAATGGGCAGGTAGAGAGGTATAACGGTATCATCTGGAATTCCGTACGTCTCGCTTTAAGATCTCGGGGCCTACCAGACCAGCAATGGGAAACAGTGCTTCCGGATGCATTGCACTCTATACGGTCCCTGCTTTCTACAGCCACAAATACTACACCTCATGAGCGGTTCTTTGGATTCCAGCGTCGCTCATCTCATAGGACATCACTCCCATCATGGCTAACTACTCCTGGACCTGTATTACTCCAAAGATACGTTCGGACGTCTAAAAATGACCCTCTTGTAGACGAGGTCGAACTAACCGATGCCAACCCCACCTATGCAAACATACGATATTCCGACGGCCGAGAATCTACCGTATCATTACGGGATCTGGCTCCCTGCCCACCAGGACCTAGTGGGACATCGGGTGATGGCATTTCACCAGGAAACTCTTGGGACCTATCGGGTACCCCTCTCCAGGATCCTGATCGGACACCAACTAGCTTGGTGCCGGTAGAACCCCGTACTCAAAGTTGCGACCCTCCCAGTACCGCGCATGAAAGTACTGATCCACCACAGACCAGCTCTGCACCTCCCTCTGAACAGAGGCAGTCCGACTTTGAACCTATTGGGGCTCGTACACGGAGCCATGATCTCCCCGACCCTTCACAGGGTAATCCAGGCCACACAGACTCTGACCAATGGCCAACCGCATGTAAGCGGACCAGCGACCCTCTACGACGGGAACCCAAACGGGTGCGACTCTTCCTCGTTCGGCGGCTGCGGAACAAAAGGTAGACCACAGCCTCCTAATCCTGCAGGAGGGAAGAATGTGATAATAATAATAACTTCCGGGAAGTTATGTCATCACTTCCTGTGAACTATGAACTGTGTACATACCTCACTTCCTGTCATATGTCACTTCCTGTTGGACTGGTATAAATACTGGACTGTTCAGTATTGTAAGAGGCTTCTACCAGAGGCATGGTAAAGACCTCTCTTGTATATAGTGTGTTTGTAAGTTGCTTAAAGCTTACCTTAAAGTTACTTGATGTGTAAGACTCCTTTTCTTACATCAGTTATTATCCCATAAAGTCAGATTTTAATATGGTGGTACCTATAAATTACGGAGAGATGGAAGAAAGTTTAATCTGTATTATGTTACTATTATGTTACTAAACAGATGGAAATGCATTTTCTAATAATACGTGTAAGCTATGGAACTATCCCTCTGTGCACTTTTATCAAACCAGTTGTTGTTATCTTGTTGCAGCAAGAGGAAAAAGTCTTCTACTGTATCTGTTCAGGTGCGATAACCCCGCTTGTATTGTTCAGGTAGTTTTCCATTATAAAAGCAGGCAAAAGTTCACTGGTAGTAAATCCCTCTCCATTTGATATATGCAATGTTTGTTAGCTTTAGAGATTCCAGGTTATTGGGAATGACAGATGAAGGTGCTGAATGAAATATATTGTAAATCTACCCAAGCCTGTTATTTGTCTGGCATTAATGCAGAATCTTAATGATGCAAGTGAAAGCTTTTTGTTGCACCTTATGCTATGCCTACAAATAGTCATACATATTGATGGTGGACAACAGACACACTGCAAAAGTCACATTCACATATTTTCCTCAGTCACTTCAGAAGATGGCAGAACATCAAATCAAATTCTTCCCTTGTTTCTTAGCATCCAGAACAGAACACAGTACTCAAGCAACCACTACCAACCTCATCAATGGCAGCTAACTTTGTCAAATGTCCACATGCTTTCATTTCACTATGTGTCACTTGTTCAGGTTCACAGTGATGAAAATCAAACCAGAATTGAAATCCAGTTTTGACAAAGGGTCTAAACCCAAAAGTTAACTTGGCATTTTCTCTTATTGGATGTTGGCAGACTTGCTGTATATTTCCAGCATTTTCTATTTTTATTTTAGAACCCGAGTCACATGAATACTACAACTGCCATCAGCAAGGTTTGTTCAAAGTGTGGCGTGTCATCAAATATGCTGTCGACCCTTGGCTTGGTTTTGCTATGGAATGTTGTATGGTTCAGGTTTAAGCAAAACACTTCAGAATACTGAGGTTTTACATTGATGTGCTGAAGTAAAATCCAATAAAATCTGACATCTGGGGCTTGTGACCACACCAAAAGTTTGATCTCTTTTGATGCAAAGTATGGAGAATCCACTGTATAGCATCAGCTATCATAAACCTTCCACCTTACACATAATGGGCCGGATATTCCGATCCCTACGGGCGTGTACGCGCTGTGTACACACCCCCAGGGACATCAGAAATGCCAGTTTCAGGCATGCACAGCGCATGCGCTGAAAACCAGCATTTCCGATCTGTCAAGAATGCTCTTGACAGATCGGACGCCTGCCCTGGAGAAGGGCCTCCGCGGGTGGAGAGTTCCGCTTTCTGGAGACCCTCCGCCCGCAGAAAACCCTTAGAAATCCTACGCCTGGTAAAAGCAGACGTAAGGCCTGCTTTTACCAGGATAAGAGTTGAAAAACTGTAAAAAAAAATGTTTTCACCCATTTATCATTTAAATACTTTTTAAAAAAGGGAAGTTTATTTTTAGCCCCGTAAAAAACTTTAATTATGTTTTTCAAAAAATTTATTTTTTGTTTTAAAATGTTAAATTTATTGTAATTTCAACTAATTTTTAAAATGTGATTTTTTTTAAAAATGTATTTAATGTTTTAGTGTTTTTGGGGTGATCTCCATTCATATATTTGACAGTTCTATCTGTCAAGTGTATGAAGGGAGATTTCCTTCTTTGATTGGCTCCCCATGGCCCACGTGATCCCAGGGATGCTTGCGAACCGCATGCGCCCCTGGGATACACAGGCCCTGCGCACTTGGAGTTGGAGAGGCCTAGCATCAGAACTATATGCACCGCGGGAGCCCTCAGGTAAGTGTGTAGATTTTTTCCAGATCGGAGGCCTCCGCACGCGGGAAGCCTCCGATCGGAAAATACGGCCCATTGTTTCAACCAGCATATCTCTACAGATGCAACAAAATATTTATCTATATTCCTTTGCTGCCAACTGAGTAATTCTTGATTTTATTTGCAAATGATCCTTAAGTTGTGAATACTGTTTTGGTAAATCAGAATTTATCAGCCTTAAGCATAATTTAAAGTAGATCACTTATGTTTTTGTCATTATTTCCTTGGGCTCTGTTTAGGCCTCACCATGCCAAGCACCACTTCATTGACAAAAAGGATGGGCAGTAAAGGTGGTGCTATGGCTTTATCACTGCTATCTTTCACATTGGCATATGTTGATCACAACTTGTATGGCACCTCATTAATCTTGTAACATATTGTTATTCCTAGATTTTTATTGCAGGCTGGCCAAGACAATTCACCAGACTTTCCCTTCCTCAGATAATGAAGCAGTCCGTGCCCGCACGCAGCAAGACCTGGACGACATTCAGGCCTGGGCTGATAAAGTGGCAGGTAACATTTGCGCCACACACGTGCCAGGCAATGACCATCTCCAACCAGCGAGCATCTAACCACCACCCCTTGACATTCAACGGCATTACCATCGCCGAATCCCGCGCCATCAACATCCTGGGGGTCACCATTGACCAGAAACTTAACTGGACAAGCCACATAGTGTGGCAACAAGAGCAGGACAGAGACTGGATACTCTGCAGCGAGTGCCTCATCTCCTGACTCCCCAAAGCCTTTCCACCATCTACAGGAAACTTTGGTTTATCCGGAGGTTAACTGTCTGGAATGCTCGAGCCACTGGCAAAATTCAGGAGTCAGTTCAGTAAGTTTTTTTTCTTTTCGTTGCTTTTTTTTTCCACTAGTCAGGCTCTGCAAGGTCTAGCTAAAGCTGTTGCTTAGCTACAGAGACGCTTGCAAGCTACGGCCGACTGTTTAGAAGCTGTTGCGCAACAGGGTTTGTTGCTAGATACGGAGCTCAAAAGCTTCCGTATGTTTTAACATTAGCGCTGGTTTGTCCGGCAGTTTTGATGGGACGGCAACAGCTCGGTCCCGTCGGTGCCGGGTATCACAAAGTTTCCTGTACAAGGCACAAGTAAGGAGTGTGATGGAATACTCTCCACTTGCCTGGATGAGTGCAGCTCCAACAGCACTCAAGAAGCTCAACACCATCCAAGACAAAGCAGCCCGCTTGATTGGCACCCTATCCACCACCTTAAACATTCACTCCCTCCACCACCAGCGTACTGTGGCTGCAGTGTGTACCATCTACAAGATGCACTGCAGCAACTCGCCAAGGCTTCTTCGGCAGCACCTCCCAAACCCACGACCTCCACTACCTAGATGGACATGGGCAGCAGGCGCATGGGAACACCACCACCTCCAAGTTCCCCTCCAAGTCACACACCACCCTGACTTGGAAGTATATCGCCGAACCTTCATAGTCGATGGGTCAAAATCCTGGAGCTCCCTCCCTAACAGCACTGTGGAAGTACATTCACCACACGGACTGCAGCGGTTCAAGGAGGCTCACTGCCACCTTCTCGAGGGCAACTAGAAATGGGCAATAAATGCTGGCCTTGCCAGCGACGCCCACATCCCATGAACGAATAAAAAAGATAAATTTGTAGTCTGTACTTGTTGCCTCCAACAGCACTGCAAAGACCAAAAACTCTTAGGTGGTAATCACCGGCATTCATGAAGGCTGCATTGGAACAACAATTTGCTGTGCTCGTGTTTTGTGATTTCTGGGCTAGTGTGCAAGATTTATTCACCAAAACGTCAGGTGTAAGAGTATCTTCATCACTTCAGAACATTAGGAAATGTTTAACTGGTGCTTTGTCCTATTTAACATACCTTAGGCTCAATAGGGTGCTTTTGTTCCTATACCACCATTTTTGCAATTTTAAAAACCTGAGGCAGACAATAAGCAAGATCAGGAACGTTAATTGGAAATAATATGGTCATCAATATTGTCAATAAAACATTCCGTCTGACCATAAGATTTGTTCTTTTGCAACACAAGGATAAAGCAAGTGTTGTACACAACAAATTTGTTGCCACCAGAGGCTACTATACTGCTTAGTTAATACTAAATCTAGTGGCCCAACTTGACATAAAAATAAGAAATCTCGAATGCAGATTAAAACATTGGAAGTATTGAAAGTCTTTTTTATAAAATTAAGATTCTTGGTATTGAAGACCAGAATAAGACAGAACCCCAAATGGTATGTGATATAATTAAGTTTAAGAGCCAGCATTACAAAGTTCTGTGTGGACTTTTTTAAACTATGGAAACTTTCTTGGTGCACTGAGGTTACACATAATTTGAACTTTTGCCTCAGTACTGAAACAAGAATAACCCAAAGCCTCATTCATCATCATAAGTCAATATCCCACTCCATCAAGAGCACAGCATTGATTGCAGATGCAGAGAAGCTCTTTAGTTAAAGGAGGGTAGTGGTTAAGTCAGAAAGATGACAGTGAAGAAGGGTAACTAGAAAGAGATAAAGAGCAAAAATTCTCCCCCCTCCATCCAAAAAACCCCCACACATGTACATGTAAAACTGCCTCATTCGCACTTGAAAACTTGTCACAGGTAGTTTTGCAAATCTGCTGCTGTTAAATCAAGAGAATAATCAGGCACTAAAAATGTGAATGAAAAGACACATACATAGATAGAACTTAACGGCAACATTTAAAAAATGGTACAACCTAGGTTCTAGCATACATGGGTAAATTGCATCACTCATTTCTGCTTTGTGCATAGTCCCTAGTATTCAAAGATAATGGATAAATGTGTCTATAGATAAGTTTCTTGTTAATTATTAGTAGTAAATAATACAGCGGCTCGATGCAGAAATGTGATTCCGAAGCACATGGTAATGAGCGTGAATCCCAGCATTAACTAACTGAAACTAGACTGCCTGGATTTACCCAGATTGGGCAAATTACAGGCCAACTTATAAATGGGGTATTGCACTCGGTGCTGTAAAAAAACAAAATCTGTCAGCAAATTACAAAGCTGCATTGACAGTAACCATGAAATACATATCACATTAAATATTTATTATTCTTTAACTTAAAAATACACATTTCATGTCAAAATGTGAACTCAGCCATAAATATTCTCATTCTAAATATTCTGTTTAGAATGGATGAACTATCACAATCATAATTAACATTTATTTCAATGCATTAGGGTAATAAACTATTACACTTAGGCGAGCGTTGTCACAGGAATCACTATTATATCAAGCTGCGAAGGACAACAATATTGATAATTGTCACCATGATGTATCTTTAATGCTAAGAGCCCTAAAGCTTGCTAGTAATTGCTTCAATTTATTTATTTTGTACAGATTTTCCTCATCAATAGCACTAATTTGCATCATTTTACTTCAGCTGAAATAATCTGGAATTCAAAACACAGCTTGCTTACTGTTTGAACAATCACATTCTGTACTGAAAATTCAAAGTACCCTAACTACAAAAAGTCAAAGGCGTTTTGCATATCAAATGTATTCAACTCTTCCTTTTAATGCATCTTCTAAATATGCAGTGTTTATATTACCCTAATTTAAAGAAAAATTCAGAACTAATGTGGCTACTTATTCAAACTAATAACCATCAACGGTAATTAAATGACGCGGTGCTTTTATTTCAGATTTTGGAAAGCATTTCTGCCTGTCATTTGCTTAACACCAAGAATTTGGATTATTGTCTACATCTTTAGCCAAAGTGAACGAACTACAGAGAGTACTTTAATCTGCTCAGGTTTTGATTGAGAAGGTCAAACCCCAATCCAGAAACTTGAGCACAAACGCTAGGCTGACACTTTAGCACTGAAGGAATGCTGCAATGTCAGTAGTGTTGGATGAGACGTTAAACCAAGATCCTCTGCCTGTTAGGGTGAACGTAAAAGAGCCCATGACACTATTTGTAGAGCTGAGGAGTTCTCCAGTATCCCAGCCAACATTTATGGCTGCATCTGACAATTTAATGCTCAACCAATACGATTAAAAGCAGATTAACTGCTCATTCATCTCATTGTTGTTTGTGGGACCTTGCTATGCACAAATTGGCTGTCGCATTTGCCTAAATAACAACAGTGACTACACTTGAAAATAATTCATTGGCTGTGAAGCGCTTCGGGATATCCTGAAAAAGTAAAAGCACTATATTAAAACATTCTTTCTTTCAAGAACTAATTACATGCCTCAGCACATCCCTAAACCTTGGGCACAGAATAAGGTTGGCATCTCCAACAGGGGGACCAGCCATCAATTTAAACAATTAAGTATTTCTAATGCAGAACTTATAGAATACATGGGAATATATGTTATAATAAACTCCAAGATTAAGCCTTATACTTTATTGGTGAATACTCTTTCAAAAAAGTGCAGCAAGAAAAAGATTTGGCTAAAATACTACCATGTCAAAAATGTGCATAATGAGATAATGGAACGACGTATCAACATCCCATAAGACAACATTAAACCACATTGTCATTGCTGTGACTTTATGGTACTGAAGAGGATTTTAAAGAAAGAAAGGCTTTTAGAAATCACGCTCCCATCTCTAAAAATAAATTATATCTCCTACATATAAATTGGCCAGAAAAAGCAGCAAACCTGAGGATTGGGAGCAGTTTAGGATTCAGCAAAGGAGGACAAAGGGATTAATTAAGAGGGGGGAAATAGAATATGAGAGTAAGCTTTCAGGGAACATAAAAACTGACTGTAAAAGCTTCTATAGATGTGTGAAGAGAAAAAGATTGGTGAAGTCAAGTATAGGTCCCTTGCAGTCAGAATCAGGGGAATTTATAATGGGGAACAAAGAAATGGCAGACCAATTAAATACATACTTTGGTTCTGTCTTCACAAAGGAGGACACAAATAACCGCCCAGATATGTCAGGGAACATAGGGTCTAATGAGAGGGAGGAATTGAATGAAATCAGTATTTGTAGGGAAATGGTGTTAGGGAAATTGACGGGATTGAAGGCCGATAAATCCCCAGGGCCTGATAATCTACATCCTAGGGTACTTAAGGAAGTGGCCCTAGAAATAGTAGATGCATTGCTGGTCATCTTCCAAAATTCTGTAGACTCTGGAACAGTTCCCACAGATTGTAGGGTAGCTAATATTATCCCACTATTCAAAAAAGGTGGTAGAGAGAAAACGGGGAATTATAGACCAGTAAGCCTGACATCGGTAGTGGGGGAAATGCTAGAGTCCATTATAAAAGATGTAATAGCAGAGCACTTGGAAAACAGTGACAGGATCGGATAAAGTCAACATGGATTTACAAAAGGTAAATTATGCTTGACTAATCTACTGGAATTTTTTGAGGATGTAACTGGTAGAATAGATAAGGGAGAACCAGTGGATGTGGTGGTATTTGGACTTTCAGAAGGCATTCGCTAAGAGATTGGCGTGCAAAGTTAAAGCACATGGGATTGGGGATAAGGTACTGACTTGGATAGAGAACTGGTTGGCAGACAGGAAGCAAAGAGTTGGAATAAACGGCTCTTTTTCCGAGTGGCAGGCAGTGACTAGTGGGGTACCGCAGGGATTGATGCTCGGACCCCAGCTATTCACAATATATATTAATGATCTAGACGAGGGAACTAGATGTAATATCTCCAAGTTTGCAGACGACACAAAGCTGGGTGGGCGTGTGTGCTGTGAGGAGGATGCAGAGAAACTGCAGTATGATTTGGACAGGTTGGGTGATTGGGCAGATGCAGTATAATGTGGATAAATGCGAGGTTATCCACTTTGGTGGCAAAAACAGGAAGACAGATTATCTGAACGGCAATAGATTGGGAAAAGTGGAAGTGCAATAAGACCTGGGTGTCCTTGTGCACCAGTCGCTGAAGGTAAGCATGCAGGTGGTTAAGAAGGCAAATGGTATGATGGCCTTCATAGCGAGAGGATTCGAGTACAGAAGCAAGGATGTCTTGCTGCAGTTGTACAGGGCCTTGGTGAGACCACACCTTGAGTATTGTGTGCAGTTTTGGTCGCCTTATCTGAGGAAGGATGTTTTTGCCATGGAGGGAGTGCAGCGAAGATTCACCAGACTGACACCTGGGATGGCAGGAATGACGTAAGAGGAGAGATTGGGTCGATTAGGCTTATATTCACTAGAGTTTAGAAGAATGAGAGGGGATCTCATTGAAACTTATAAAATTCTAACAGGACTAGACAGATTAGATGTAGGAAGGATGTTCTGGGGAGTCCAGAACCAGGGGTCACAGTCTAAGGATAAGGGGTAAGCCATTTAGGACTGAGATGAGGAGGAATTTCTTCACCCAGAGAGTGGTGAACCTGTGGAATTCTCTCCCACAGAAGGCAGTTGAGGCCAAGTTATTAAATATATTCAAGAAGGAGTTAGATATATTTCTTAAGGCTAAAGAGATCAAGGGATATGGGGAGAAAGCAGGGACAGGGTACTGAATTTGGATGATCAGCCATGATCTCATTAAATGGCGGAACAGGTTCGAGGGGCCGAATGGCCTACTCCTGCTCCTATCTTCTATGTTTCTACCCTCCTGAGCCCGACATGGGTTGGGAGGACAAACATGCCTGTGTGGCTTGAGATTTTAACCACAGGCTGGCACTATAACTAGAGATTGAAAGCCACAACAAAAAGACAACTGGCTGAGTATGCAGCAGTGCCTACCTAGCCAGCACTGATCAGTAAAGCAATTCAGAAGGAAAATGGAGACCTGCAATGGCAGCTTTCCATACATTACAAAATATACAGGAAGAGTTGAGGATATCTCCTAATAGGTACAAGATATTGTAACTGAAAGAGAAAGAGATGGTGAAATTCTGTGTGCAGAAAGTACTCGCCAAGCTTTTTCTTCTTTAATATGGTGTTCCTTTCAAACCAAAGATTGAAAAGTCCATAATGAATTGCAGACTTACAGAAAAATAGCTGACTGTCTATATATTTCAAGTACATTTCCTTTTTTTCTGCGAATCTATTTTGTTTTCATATAACATAGCTCAAATTACAACAAAGCAGTAGGTTACCATTGTGCCTCAGTGCTTAAATCATTTTGAAATTTCAGATATATGCTGCACTTTGTTTAGTAGTGGCATAACCTTGACTAAGAAACAATGAATTAGATGTAAATCACCATCACCCGCAAGCAGTCTATATCCTGCAAATGTTCCCTTCTATCTCAATAAATGTTTTGGCAATGTAAATTATACACTTGGAGGTCACAGTGATTAATTAAGTTAAGTAACTCCCTCTAAGATATACGGAGAACTTAGAAACTTTGCTTGGAAGTCAGACATAATCTGCCAGAAGAATCCCTTAAATCAAGTATCATTTGACAGAGAGGCAAAGGATAGTTATTAACTGCCATAAACAGCAAAAGGATTCCCAGATAAACCCACAAAGTCAACAACTCTCACTTTTTTCAGAAACTGATATATGATTTAATCACAAAGGTTTGCAAATTGTAGAATAGTCAACTGAACTAATGAAGTGCAAACAGACCTTTTTGAGCTGATCCATTATCCCATTATCTAAAAGACCCATGACATCATCACTGGTAGTGAAATGGTCCTTTCCTTTTTTGGGTAAACTTTGCGATTATCATGGCGAGGAAATTGAATGCTGGAAGAGGATTTGTTTCTTCAACTACTGGTGTTCACAAAGAACGCCAAGATGAGGTGTAATACAGGCTAGATGCAGCTCTGTTTCCTCTCAGCTGCCTTGACCATTCCCAAGGTCAAGAAAACACATGCAAAATCACACTGTGAAGACTCCTCCTCCTCCATCTCTTCTAAAAATAGTTAAAAGAAAATTCATCATATTATGCTGCATCACCAAGCACTTTATGCAAAAACCAGCACATTGAACACCACTATCCTCATTCATACAGGCATTCTTTTAATCAATAATGTTCCAATTTTCCCTCAAAATCAGGGTGCCACTACATATGTACAATGGCATTCCATATATGCAACAATTTTGGATTCAGTCACATTTTACCAAGAAATTGATGAAATCACATCAATACTGCTGTGACATTAGCACCAGTATTACAGTGCTTGTACCACCCTTTTTCCTTATTCGCTAGCAGATAATGGCAATTTGTAGATAAACAAAATGTGACCATTGGCACATAAACAAAGACAAGTAAACTGCAAACAACAAAAAGAAACATTATGTAATTTTATTCATCAAGAAAAAGAAATGAAAGACACACAACAAAATAAGCTACGCAATGAGTTATATCTCACACTGCTCTTTGTTTTGTGAACATTCTGGAGGATAGTCTAGATGATGGAAAGAAATAGTGTGGATAAACTCAGATTAGCTAGCTTTAAATGACAGCATCCTTCACAATGTAGGAACATCGAATCCTGATTGGGGAATCATTATTTTTTTTACTTCCCATGTGATTAAGTGCTCTTGCCCTCTGTAAAGGCACAGGATCTGTGCAGTAATTCACTTCTTTTTAACCTAAAATATCCAAAGAATGACTTGCTTCTAGTCACCCAAAGATCTCCCGTAGGGCCCAAGGGATTGTTGGGAGGAATCAGAAGAGATGCTCTCATTTGGAGAATGATTAAAATCTTACTTTTTTCAATCATACAGGCATCCCTCACGCATTGTCAAGGCCATAGAAAACGCCACCAATTTAGGTAAGAGGGAAGCCCTAACCTCTATAACCAAAATAGATTTGCTGAAAACATAGTCCTAAGCGTTGGTCAATTTAAATAGTACAGTGTGGCGGAGCCACTAAGGGACTCCGATCAATTGTATATAATTCCCTTTGATATGTTAGCTACAGCCTGAGTCTGTATCTTTGTTTTCACTGTTTACATGTACAGAGCGCGATCACTTTAATAGCGCGGGTAAACGCGATGACGTCACGCCGTTCATCACGTGATCCCCCACCGGCGGGAAAAACGTGATGACGTGAGCCACGGGACCGCCCAAGCAGTCCTCGTGGAGCCTCCGAACTGACTAGACCTATATTCGATGTTCTCCTGTAGTTTGTTAGTTTTCATTAAACCTCGTTTATTTGATCGCCTGAGTGGACCTCAATCTTTTGGATAGGAACTAGACATTCCTACATTGGTGACCCCGACTTTTGCGAACGGTTTTCGCAGAAGTTACTGAACATGGAATCGAACGCCGTTGCTTTGAAGCTACCACAGTTCTGGGAGCAACAGCCAGCCGCGTGGTTCATCCAGGCTGAAGCCCAGTTCGCAATCAGGAACATCGTTGCGGATCAGACCCGTTACTATTACGTGGTCTCCGCCCTCGACAGCGCCACAGCCTCGCGGATCGTCAGCCTGCTTGGTAATCCACCAGAAGATCGCAAGTATGAAACGATAAAGGCGCGGTTGTTACAGGTCTTCGGGCTCACGAAGTCAGAGCGCGCCCGCCGGCTGCTCGCTATGCCCGGCCTCGGGGACTCCAAGCCGTGTGAGCTCATGAGCCAAATGCTCACGCTCCTGGGCTCCGAACCGGAATGCTTCCTCTTCAGGGAGCTATTCCTCAGCCAGCTACCGGAGCAAGTTCAGGCTGCCCTAGCCAGGTTGGAAGTCACAGACTGCGCAGAGCTGGCTGCCGAGGCGGACAAGATCTTCGCGCTGCCACAGCAGTACTGCGCTGCCACGAGGCGCCCATCCCCCACAGACGCTGCTCCAGACCCTCAACCTGCGAGGCTGTGCTTCTACCACGACCGTTTTGGCGCGAAAGCAAGATGCTGCCGCCCTCCCTGCAGCTTTTCGCTCAAAAAAAAACAGCAGCAACCCTGTCGAAAGAGGACCGGTTATAACGAGCGCCCCGCGGCTGCGATGGCAATCGGTAATTCGGGAAAATGCCTCTTCATCACCGACTCCCTATCTGGTTGACGTTTCCTCTGCGACACCGGGGCGCAGTGTAGCATCCTACCCGCGTCAAATCTTGATCTACAAGCCGGGGGGCACGGCCCCTCCCTCGAGGCAGCTAATGGCGGGGCCATTCGGACCTTCGGAAGACGGCGGGTCCAGGTGTGCTTCGGCGGCCAGCGGTTTTACTGGGATTTCATCACGGCCAAAGTCTCTCAGGCCATCGTCGGAGCGGATTTTTTGTGCGCCAACGGCCTCCTGGTGGATGTACGGCACCGCCGGTTGATCAATGCGGCCACTTTTCACTCCATCCCGTGCCACCATGGTAACGCCGTGTCGCGCACTGTCTCCTGTGCGTTCCCACCTCCGGCTGACTTCACTCGCCTCCTCGGAGATTTCCCAGACCTGACCAGACCCACTTTCTCTTCCACGGCCACGAAACATGGTGTCGAACATCACATCACCACTACTGGCTCCCCGGTCTACGCACGGGCCCGGCGCCTCGAACCTGGCAAGCTCACGGCTGCGAAAGCGGAGTTCGACACGATGGAGCGGCTAGGGATTATTCGCCGGTCGAATAGTCCCTGGTCTTCGCCCCTCCACATTGTTCCAAAACCTGGCGGCGGATGGCGGCCTTGCGGCGACTACCGACACCACTACTCCTGATCGGTACCCGATCCCTCATATTCAGGATTTCTCTGCCCATTTGGCGGGAAATACCATTTTTTCAAAAGTCGACCTTGTCCGTGGCTACCACCAGGTCCCCGTACACCCGCAAAACGTCCCAAAAACTGCAGTCATCACCCCATTCGGCCTGCTTGAATTTCTGCGGATGCCGTTTGGATTGAAGAACGGTGCACAGGCTTTCCAGCGCTTGATAGACTCCGTGCTTCGGGACCTCAAGTTTCTATTCGTCTACCTCGACGACATCCTCATTGCCAGCCCTGATAAAGAGGAGCACATCTGCCATTTGCGCACCCTCTTTAGCCACCTCAGTCAACATGGCTTGATCATCAACCCGGCCAAGTACCAGTTCGGCCTGCAGCAGATTGATTTCTTCGGCCATCGCATCACATCGGATGGCGCAATTCCCCTGCAAACGAAGGTGGAGGCAGTTACTTCGTTCCCGCGCCCGCAGACCGTCAAGGCCCTACAGGAGTTCCTCGGGATGGTAAATTTTTATCACTGGTTCATCCCTAATGCAGCTCTGCTCATGCAGCCCCTGTACGAGGCCCTCAAGGGCAAGTCCGGCAAGGATCCAATTAGCTGGACGGTCGACATGGACCGGGCGTTCGTCGACACAAAAGGCGCCTTAGCCAACGCAACCATGCTGGCGCACCTGCTGCCAGGTGCCACCATCGCCCTTACCACCGCCGTGTCAGACTACGCCATCGGCGCAGTGCAGGAACAGTGGGTGCATGGGACGTGGCAACCGCTGGCGTTTTTCAGCCGTCAACTACGGCGAAACGAACGGAAGTACAGCACGTGCGACCGGGAGTTGCTGGCCCTTTTTCTGGCCATCCGCCATTTCCGGTTCTTGCTAGAGGGACGTCCGTTCACAGCTTTTGTGGACCATAAGCCACTAATGTTTGCTATGGCCAAGACCGCCGAACCATGGTCAGCTCAGCAACGTCAGTTGATATTTATCTCAGAATTCACCACTGACATTCAGCATGTGTCCGGTAAAGACAACCTGGTGGCAGATTGCCTCTCCCGCGCGACCGTTCATACAGTCCAGCTCGGCATCGACTATGCCCTCATGGCTGCGGATCAAGCCTCGGATCCGGAAGTCCAATCTTACAGAACCAACCCCTCTAGCCTCCAAGCGGCCGACGTCAAATTCCATGCCGTGGGCACTACGCTACTCTGCGACGTCTCCGTAGGAGATCCTCGCCCTATCGTGCCGGTCGCCTGGCGCCGAAACGTTTTTGACGCCATACACGGGTTGTCGCACCCTGGCATGAAGGCCTCGCAATGGCTGATGTCGTCCAAATTCGTGTGGCAGGGCATGCACATGGATGTTTGCAACTGGGCCAACACCTGCGTGGTCTGCCAAAAGGCCAAGGTGCAGCGTCACATCAAGGCTCCATTGGCCACTTTCGTTGTTCCGGAACGTAGGTTTGATCATGTGCATGTGGACCTGGTGGGGCCACTTCCGCCTTCGCACGGGTTTACTCATCTTCTTACAATGGTGGACCGCACCACTCGATGGCCGGAGGCGGTTCCTTTGTCCTTCACCACTTCCGCAGACGTCGCCAGGGCATTCATCTCCTCTTGGGTCGCCCGTTTCGGGGTACCGGCGGATATCTTGTCTGATCGTGGGCCGCAGTTTTCTTCTGAGCTCTGGAACACTGTGGCTCAGGGGCTCGGCGTCAAGCTACATCGCACCACTGCCTACCATCCACAGGCGAACGGCCTGTGCGAACAATTCCACAGGTCGCTCAAAGCCGCACTGCGAGCCAGCCTTCAAGGCGCGGGCTGGGTGGACAGGCTTCCATGGGTCCTTTTGGGTCTTCGTACGGCGCCTAAAGAAGATCTTCAATCGTCCTCGGCGGAGCTCGTATATGGCCAGCCGCTACGCGTACCAGGGGATTTCCTTCCGACTCCAACAGAGCCATGGTCCGCATCCCAGCAGCTCATCAGCCACCAGGAGGCGGCCAGAAGTTTCGCTCCAGTGCCTATGTCACATCACGGCTTGCAGAGCTCCCACGTCCCAGCTGAGCTGAAGAACGTCGACTATGTGTTTATCCGCCATGACGCTCATCGGGATCCGCTCAAACCCCCTTACTCTGGTCCTTTCCACGTGATAGAGCCGGGAGACAAAACTTTTTCAGTCGATATCGGAGGTAAACTGGACCACATTTCGGTTGACGCCGGCTCACTTGGACCTTGACCGCCCAGTCGAGATTGCACAACCGCCAAAACGTGGCCGACCGCCCACAGTCGCCGTGCCAGATCAAACGCGACCGCCCGCCGTCCATCAGCTTCCACTTCAAGGCTACAGAAGTCGATCTGACAGGCTTGTCAGGCCTCCTCGCCGTTTTACTTTTGCTATTAAAGACAATTCTGGCGGGGCGCATGTGGCGGAGCCACTAAGGGACTCCGATCAATTGTATATAATTCCCTTTAATAATATGTTAGCTGCAGCCTGAGTCTGTATCTTTGTTTTCACTGTTTACATGTACAGAGCGCGATCACTTTAATAGCGCAGGTAAACGTGATGACATCACGCCGTTCATCACACGATCCCCCACCAGCGGGAAAAACGTGATGACGTCATGACGTTAGCCACGGGACCGCCCAAGCAGTCCTCGTGGAGCCTCCGAACTGACTAGACCTATATTCGATGTTCTCCTGTAGTTATCCGTTAAACTCTGTTAGTTTTCATTAAACCTCGTTTATTTGATCGCCTGAGTGGACCTCAGTCTTTTGGATAGGAACTAGACATTCCTACAACAGTACTGTAATGTCTTGTAAGCGTGCAAGGGACAGGCTGCTATATTTACTGGCAATATGATACAATGGAGACTACACTCATTTAGTCATTTTGATATACCTTGCATCATCACCAAATTACCCAAGAATGTCTTTCCATATAAAACAAATAACCACTGGAAATTCCTAAAGTAACAAAGCATTCTGTGCACTCCAACACAATGAAACATGCAACTATGTATTTTTAACATGGAAACAGGCCAATCGTCCCAACCAGTCCATGTTGGCCTTTACTTTCCATGAGAGCAAATAGTTCTAATCACATTTACCCACCCTGTTCCCATATCCTTTCAATCCCTTTTGCTTCATCCACCTATACATGCTAATCTTGAATGTTGACATAGTTCCTGCATCAACCACTAACCCTGTAAGTGTATTCCACAGCCTCACAAGTCTGAATGTAGAGGTTTCTTCTGCCAGTTCTAAATCTCTTACATTTAATCTTGTATCTATGGTTCCTCATTCTTGACCCCTCAACTACTGGAAACATTCTGCTTCTATCTACCCTGTCACATCTTTTCATAATTGTAACAATTTCTGTTACATTGCCTTGCAATCTGCGTTGTTGTAACAAATAAAGGCCCACCTTTTCAAATCTTTCTTTGTATTTGTATTTCCTCATATCAAGCAGCATCCTCGTGAACCTGTGCTGCATTCATGCTAATTCCTCAAAATCCTTCCTATAGTGTGAAGCCCAATATCCTCCCCAGATAAACGGAGAGATGGATAAAAAGAGGGTACAAGTACCTCCTAAACCAAATTAAACAGAGAGACTAGCTAGAGAAACCTTGGGCAAGTCCAAGAGCTACTCTGTCCACATGGTAAATTTTTAAAAGGCTACTCAAACCCAAGGATAAAAACACCAAAATTTCCCTACCTAGGCCACACTGCTGTAGCATTCGGCCAAAAGAGATGAAGCCAGGAGAAATTAAACATGACAGACTGTGCCAGGATTGACACTTAAAGACTGTAATCAGGTCACTGGAATTTTGGTGCAGCATATTGAGATTTTTACTGATTTGGCTTGTGAGGAATTTTAATGTGTGTTACGTTGCTACTGTGAAGTTAGATTTTGGCTCACAAACAGTCAACTTCTAGAGAGACACAAGCTATCTGGAATGTTTAGAACAAATTAATTGGAATACCAGACCAATCGACCATCTCAGATGTGTGTATTTTCATCAATTTTGAGACAATGGATACCATTGAGCACATTCCCACCTTCATTGTTAGAAAGATGTTCATTTAATAAATCCAGTGTGGGGGTGGAAGCTGGTTGCATAGCTAAAGACAATATACAGTAGTTGCCATAGCTTCCACACAAAAAGGGGATCTCTCTCATCCAGAGGGTTAGCTTTGATTGGCAGATCAATAAACTAATCTCCAACACGAGGAGCTGAGGGGGAGGTCAGCTTTGTCTATCCATCTCTCTCTGGACAAGTCAGTCTGGGGCAGTCTGAATCTGGAACAGTATGGGGGCGATTTTGCCAGCCCTGGGGAGGGGGGTAAGGAGGCAGGACTGCCGGGAAAATGGCAGAATCTGGGGGCGGGTACCCATCCCGCCTTCGTGCCATCTTGCAGCAGCACAGAGTGAACAATTGCGAGTTGGCATAAAAATAAAACAAAAAAGGTAACTCAACTGTGGCCAACAAGGGAAATGCTTGACTAAGCTACTGGAATTTTTTGAGGATGTAACTGGTAGAATAGATAAGGGAGAACCAGTGGATGTGGTGTATTTGGACTTTCAGCAGGCTTTCGATAAGGCCCCGTATAAGAGATTAGCTTGCAAAGTTAAAGCACATGGGATTGGGGGTAAGGTACTGACTTGGATAGAGAACTGGTTGGCAGACAGGAAGCAAAGAGTTGGAATAAACGGATCTTTTTCCGAGTGGCAGGCAGTGACTAGTGGGGTACCGCAGGGATCGGTGCTAGGACCCCAGCTATTCACAATATATATTAATGATCTAGACGAGGGAACTAGATGTAATATCTCCAAGTTTGCAGACGACACAAAGCTGGATGGGCGTGTGTGCTGCGAGGAGGATGCAGAGAAACTCCAGTATGATTTGGACAGGTTGGGTGATTATACTGCATCTGCCCAATGTGGATAAATGCGAGGTTATCCACTTTGGTGGCAAAAACAGGAAGACAGATTATTATCTGAACGGCAATAGATTGGGAAAAGGGGAAGTGCAACGAGACCTGGGTGTCCTTGTGCACCAGTCGCTGAAGGTAAGCATGCAGGTGTAGCAGGCGGTTAAGAAGGCAAATGGTATGTTGGCCTTCATAGCGAGAGGATTCAAGTACAGGAGTAAGGATGTCTTGCTGCAGTTGTACAGGGCCTTGGTGAGACCACAAGGGTTGAGTATTGTGTGCAGTTTTGGTCACCTTATCTGAGGAAGGATGTTCTTGCCATGGAGGGAGTGCAGCAAAGATTCACCAGACTGATACCTGGGATGGCAGGAATGATGCATGAAGAGAGATTGGGTCGATTAGGCTTATATTCGCTAGAGTTTAGAAGAATGAGAGGGGATCTCATTGAAACTTATAAAATTCTAACAGGACTAGACAGATTAGATGTAGGAAGGATGTCCCCGGTGGCGGGGAGTCCAGAACCAGGGGGTCACAGTCTAAGGATAAGGGGTAAGCCATTTAGGACTGAGATGAGAAGGAATTTCTTCACCCAGAGAGTGGTGAACCTGTGGAATTCTCTACCACAGAAGGCAGTTGAGGCCAACTTATTAAATATATTCAAGAAGGAGTTAGATATATTTCTTAAGGCTAAAGGGATCAAGGGATATGGGGAGAAAGCAGGGATAGGGTACTGAATTTGGATGATCAGCCATGATCTCATTAAATGGCAGAACATGGGCCGAATGGCCTACTCCTGCTCCTATCTTCTATGTTTCTATGAGTTTGGAAAGTGTGGGAGTTCGGTGAAGTGGGGGAAGGAGGTGCTTGCTTTCCTTAACTTCTCCTGCAGAACGGCGGCGGGCCTGAGCGGGAGCAGACCGAGGCCCGAGAGCAGGGATAAAAGCAGCAGCAGACCTGCATCAACAAGAGAAAACTGCAGTGTGACGTTACAGGTAAGGCAGGTAAGTGATTGGTAATGACTGTGGGCTAAGTTTTAAGTTAACATATAACTAAAAATTTTTAAACTAAACAATTTAATTAATTTAATAAACTAAATGAGGTAAATAATTTGATTAATACTAAACTAATTAATTAAACAAATAAAATAATGGGAGAACAGGAGATGTGTTGCTGCTGCAATACGTGGGAGCTTGTGGACATTTTTGTCCAGGGGCGACTACGTCTGCAGTAAGTGTCTGCGGCTCGAGGAACTTCAGCTTCGAGTAGAGGAGCTGGAGTCCGAGCTGCAGACATTGCGAGACATCAGGGAGGGAGAAAGTTACCTGGACCTTTCGCTCCAGGAGGCAGCCACACCCCTTAGATTAAATACTTTAGAATTGACATGTGGTCAAGGACAGGAGGGTGTGACTGCGAGTGAGGCAGGTATGGGGATCCAGGAGGTAGTATTCCAGGAGCCTCAGTCCCTGCACTTATCCAATAGATTCGAGGTTCTTGCAACCCTTGTGGACCAGTGCAGGGACTGCGGGGAGGACGAGCAAACTGACCACGGCACAGTGGTACAGGAAGCTGTTCAAATGGGGGGAGTAAAAAGGAAGGTGGTTGTAGTAGGTGACAGTATAGTTAGGGGGATAGGCACTGTTCTCTGCAGCCAGGAGCGTGAGTCCCGAAGGCTATGTTGCCTACCCGGTGTCAAGGTAAAGGACATCTCCTCCGGGGCTGGAGAAGAATTTGGAGTGGGAGGGGGGAGGATCAAGTTGTCGTGGTCCACGTAGGTACCAACGACATAGGTAGGACAAAAAAAAGAGGTTCTGCTGAGGAAGTTTGAGTAGCTAAGGACTAAATTAAAAAGCAGAACCACAAAAGGTCATAATCTCTAGATTATTACCGGAGCCACGAGCAAATTGGCATAGGGTCAATAGGATCAGGCAGATGAATGCGTGGCTCAAAGACTGGTGTGGGAGAAATGGGTTTCAATTCATGGGCACTGACACCAGTACTGGGAAAAGAGAGCTGTTCCGTTGGGACGGACTACACCTGAATCATGCTGGGACCAGAGTTCTAGCGAATCGAATAACTAAGGAGGTAGATAGGACTTTAAACTAAATAAGGGTGGGGTGGGGGGAGGGTCCCGGTGGAGAGAAATCTAGAATGCTAAAGAGAAAAGACAAGGAAGCAGTGCAGGAAAATGATTGGGGTAAGGATAACCAGATTGTGTCAGGAAGTGACAGAGCGTACAAACAAAGGAGTGCACTAACAAATAGGGTCCGGGTAAGAAAAAATGGTAATAAGACAGATAGGGCCATAGTACAAAAAAAGTTAAGATGTCTAAAAATGTTAAAAAGACAAATCTAAAGGCACTGTATCTGAATGCATGAAGCATTCGTAATAAGGTAGATTAATTAACAGCACAAATAGATGTAAATGGATATGATATAATTGCGATTACGGAGACATAGCTGCAGGGTGACCAAGGTTGGGAGCTGAACATCAAAGGATATTCGATATTTAGGAAAGACTGGCGAAAAGGAAAAGGAGGTGGGGTGGCGTTGTTAGTAAAGGATGAAATCAGAGCAATAGCGAGAAAGGATATTGGCTCAGAAAATCAAGATGTAGAATCCGTCTGGGTGGAGCCAAGAAGCACCAAGGGGCAAAATACATTGGTGGGAGTTGTCTATAGGCCTCCAAACAGTAGTGGTAATGTAGGGGATGGCATCAAACAGGAAATTAGAGATGCATGTAACAAGGGTACTACAGTAATCATGGGTGATTTTAATCTACATATAGACTGGCCAAACCAAATTAGTAATAATACTGTGGAGGATGAATTCCTGGAGTGTGTACGAGATGGTTTTTTAGACCAGTACGTTGAGGAGCCAACTAGGGAACAGGCTATCCTAAATTGGGTATTGTGTAATGAGAAGGGGTTAATTACTAATCTTGTTGTGCGGGGTCCTTTAGGGAAGAGTGACCATAACATGATAGAATTCTTCATTAGGATGGAAAGTGAAGAAGTCCAATCCGAAACTAGGGTCCTAAATCTAAATAAAGGAAACTACGATAGTATGAGGAGTGAGTTGGCTATGATAAATTGGGGAGCTTCATTAAAAGGCATGATGGTGGATAGGCAATGGCTAACATTTAAGAAACGAATGCATGAATTGCAACAGTTATACATTCCTTTCTGGCGCAAAAACACAAAAAGGAAAAGCGGCCCAACCATGGCTAACAAAGGAAATTAAGGATAGTATTAGATCCAAAGAGGAGTCATATAAAGTTGCCAGAAAAAGTAGCAAGTCTGAGGACTGGGAGCAGTTTAGAGTTCAGCAAAATAGGCCAAGAGATTGATTAAGAGGGGAATAATAGAGTATGAGAGTAAACTTGCAAGGAAAATAAAAGCGGATTGTAAAAGCTTCTACAAGTATGTAAAAAGAAAAAGATTAGTGAAGACAAATGTAGGTTCCTTACAGTCAGAAATGGGAGAATTTATAATGGGGAACAAGGAAATGGCAGGGCAATTAAACAAAAACTTTGGTTCGGTCTTCACAGAAGAGGACACAAATAACTTCCCAGAAATGCCAGGGAACCAAGGGTCTAGTGAGAAGGAGGAATTAAAGGAAATTAGCATTAGTAAAAAAATAGTGCTGGAGAAATTAATGGGACTGAAAGCTGATAAATCCCCAGGGCCTGATAATCTGCATCCCAAAGTGCTAAAAGAGGTAGCCATGGAAATAGTGGATGCGTTGGTTGTCATCTTCCATAATCTATAGAATTTTGGAACAGTTCCTGCAGATTGGAGGGTGGCAAATGTAACCCCACTATTTAAAAAAGGAGCGAGAGAGAAAACAGGGAACTACAGACCGGTTGGCCTAACATCAGTAGTAGGGAAAATGCTAGAGTCTATTATAAAAGATGTGATAACAAGACACTTAGAAAATATCAACGGGATTAGACAAAGTCAACATGGATTTATGAAAGGGAAATCGTGTTTGACAAACCTACTGGAGTTTTTTGAGGATGTAACTGGTAGCATAGATAAGGGAGAACCAGTGGATGTGATGTATTTGGATTTTCAGAAGGCCTTTGATAAAGTCCCACATAAGAGGTTAGTGTGCAAAATTAAAGCACATGGGATTGGGGGTAATATACTGGTATGGATTCACAATTGGTTAACAGACAGGAAACAGAGTAGGAATAAATGGGTCTTTTTCGGGGTGGCAGGCGGTGACTAGAGGGGTACCGCAGGGATCAGTGCTTGGGCCCCAGCTATTCACAATATATATCAATGATTTGGATGAGGGAACCAAATGTAATACTTACAAGTTTGTGGACGACACAAAACTAGGTGGGATTGTGAGTCGTGAGGAGGATGCAAAGAGGCTTCAAGGCGATTTAGACAGGTTGAGTGAGTGGGCAAATACATGGCAGATGCAGTATAACATGGATAAAAGTGAAGTTATCCACTTCGGTAAGAAAAACAGAAAGGTAGAGTATTATTTAAATGGTGATAGATTGGGACCTGGGTGTCCTTGAACACCAGTCACTGAAAGCAAACATGCAGGTGCAGGAAGCAGTTAGGAAGGCAAATGGTATGTTGGCCTTCATTGCAAGAGAATTTGAGTACAGGAGCAAGGATGTTTTACTACAGTTGTACAGGGCCTTGGTGAGACCACACCTGGAGTACTGTGTGCAGTTTTGGTCCCCTTACCTAAGAAAGGATATACTTGCCATAGAGGGAGTGCAGCGAAGGTTCACCAGACTGATTCCTGGGATGGCAGGACTGTCGTATGAGGAGAGATTGGGTCAACTAGGCCTGTATTCACTAGAGTTTAGAAGGATGAGAGAGGATCTCATGGAAACGTATAAAATTCTAACAGGGCTAGACAGACTGGATGCAGGGAGGATGTTTCCCCTGGCTGGGGGGTCTAGGACGAGGGGTCACAGTCTCAGGATACAGGGTGGGACATTTAGAACTGAGATGAGGAGAAATTTCTTCACTCAGAGGGTGGTGAACCTGTGGAATTCTCTATCACAGAAGGCTGGAGGCCAAGTCACTGAATATATTTAAAGAGATAGATAGATTTCTAGACACAAAAGGCATCAAGGGGTATGGGGAGAGAGCGGGAATATGGTATTGAGATAGAGGATCAGCCATGATCATACTGAATGGCGGAGCAGGCTCAAAGGGCCGAATGGTCTACTCATGCTCCTATTTTTCTGTGTTTCTATCTTCCCAGGAGATGGGTACCCGACCCACGCTGGGAGCCGCCTCCCTGAGGCAGGAAGGGGATTAGTGCCAATTAACTGCCTGTGAACAGGCAGTTTGTTTGAGAATCCCTATTTTCAGCCCTGAAAAGTGTGGGCTTCCCGACGGCTCCGAACCACGCCAGGGTCAGCGAGGCGGGCCGCCGGTCTGCGGGGGTCAGAGGGGTCGAGATGTCCGGTGTGCAGGTGAGTGATGGGTGCAAGTGTGGAGAGGTGATTGTGTGAGGTGAGTATAAAGTGTTTTAATAAGTTTTACTTACCTTTACTTCTTCCTGCAGGCTTCAACCCTTCAGGTCTCAGGAGTTCCTCATCTCACCGGCACAGAAAGCAGAATGGCCGCTGAACTGTCAAAAGTTGCAGCCTTCTGCTTTCTGCTCAGGAGAGATCTCCAAGTGAGCCTGAGTGGAAGGGCTCAACTTAGAGGACAGACTGTCAGTGTTTGACAGCTTCACAGAGCTGTCAAACACCGACATGTCATCTGCCAAAAGCTCTTGTCAGATAAAACGTCACTCGCTGACGTCACCTGTAACCGGCTTTCCCTTAATTGGCCTGCTAAGCCCGCTGGGCGGCCTTAGCCAGGTCAATCAAGAGAAAACAGCATGGGTTGGCCGCAAGTCGATGAAGGCGGGACTAAAACCCGAGAAGTGGGAGTCCCGCCTCCAAAAGCTCCCCATTGAGAAAATCCAGCCCTATGAGTGAGATAGCAAGATCTCATTTTCTAAAGGTTATTACTAGTCATTTCAGAGATTATAGGTCCAAGAATGGCTACTATTTTTGTGCATCTTCTTTACTTTGATTTCAGCAATGTCTAACATTCATACAAAACATACAAACATAAAAATGACAGACAGGAAAAGACCCACTAGTCCATCTAGCCTGTCCCGTATAATTGTGATGTCTTATGCATCACAATATAGACACTCCCCTACCTGCCATGTAATCTCCTGGGAGGGGCATAAAAAAATCAGGGCATGCATCAGATCAGCCTCTTAAGTACATGATATTTTTGTACTGATTTAGTGCACATGCATCTTTGTTCTGTTGAGCACCTTTAATAACTTGTGGCCAGTTTACTCATAATACAGGTTGACAATTTGATCAGCCTGACTTCTAGTCTTAAATTATCCTTTGTTCAAGAACATTTTCTCTCTTTATTTTCCTTTGGAGTGACCTGGCCATTTATCAACTGTAGGTTTTCGAACAAGGAAGGATGCCTTATTTTAACTTATTATAGTATTACCAATATATATCATGATCAGCAAGCTTTTTATAGTTCATAGTTTCCTGTGCAGCCTTCTAAATCTGTATTGTTACAGAAAACATGATACCATTAATATGTTAATATGGAGACATCAGCATTAATAAAGTTAAGTTGAATTACAGTGCAACTCGCTTTTTAATCATTCCAGGGCGAACCCAGCATTTAACCCTTGAATTCTAATCATCATGGTAAACAAAATCACATAAAAGACCATCCACTTATTCAGCTTTTGTTTGGGCAAATTTGTATGTGCTGTTTTTCATCTCCTGAAAATGGGTAGTTAGAAACGATGGGGATGGATTGAAATAAATGACCTATCTTTAAAACAATGAAGAATGGAAAACTCACAAGTACACGACAACATTTTTTTTGCTCCACGTGCAAGTCATAGACTGCTACATACTGGTCACACACACTCCCGAAAATACATACACCTTGTTTGAGCAGAAATACAAAGGAAGAGGTTGTTTGCAAATCCACTTCAAAATCCTCGTCTTCATTTCAAATCCTTCACTCCATTCTATCTGGATGATCTCGTCCAGCCGTGACTCCCTGCCTGTACCTTGCGTTTCTCTGACTCCAGATTACAGCTTGTTCCCTACTCACACTATTTCACCAGGAGATCAATTATTCAATCACAATCCTCCTGTCCTCTGGAGAGAAAAAAATCACTCCCTAAACCACTTGCTAACTCCTTTCCTGTCTTCAAAAGCCTTCTTAAAAACCCATCTCTGACTATACTTTCAGACTTCTTCACTAAATTCCTCCTTTTCCTGCTCTGTGCCCACTTCCCCACTGCATGCATAAAACACTTTCAGATGTTCTTTTACATGAAGAACACTATACTATGTTCTTGTTTGAAAAGGACTCACAAGCAATCTAGAAATGTTGCAGTATAATTACTGACAATAATTTCTTATTAAGAAATCATTAATTTTCAATTCCAACAGCAAAGAACAACTATGTCCTGGATTCCTCAACATTTAAAATTCATTGATAACAGTGCATGCTACATAGCAAAAAGAAAGTGAAATATAAAGTGTATATTTGCTCTATAACCAGGTCATTCTTGTATTTGGTGCATTGTAAACACAAATTCAATGCTTCGTAAGTAAATATTAATGATTTTACAATAGCATCCTTTTATTTTTCCACTCTTACCAATGTAGTGCTGTGTTTTACATATAAAGTTCAGACTTGCACGGAACATGGTGATTGTCAAATACTTACTTTTGATAGGAAGTCTGTTTGGTCACTCGGAGACTACTTTCAACAATTTTTAAACACTTCTATTGGTTTGTTCAAGAACCAGGCTCAGCACAGCCTTGGTGGAACCTTATCCAGCAATGAAAACCATCAATTAGAGGTCTGTAGAAAAAGGAAAAGACCAGTAATTAAAAGAGCAGTCAGTCTTCTTTCAAACCTTGCTGTAAATCCTTAAAATAACTAAAAATTACATCAGATTGGAATCAATACCAAATTTTAAATAATTTAACAGTATTTTCATAGATCAAGTCTATGTGCCCTTAATGTACTACAGCTTAAATCGGTATCCTAAATAACTGAAAAAAGAAATGACACTCTAAATTTAAGTCCCGAAAATGATAGTTAAAAAATCTAGCATAATTTTGGCTATTATTGACTCCTGTATTTTTGTGTTACTTTTAACTAGTTACTATGCACATAATAAAATACTACACACAAAAGCATTACAAAATAAAGACAACTAGCAGGTGCACCTTGCAAAAGTGAAACAATAAAAAGCTTGGTCAGGTATATATGAAGATCATAAGGAAACACTTTTACAGTAATTTGATGGCATGGAAAATTCTTATTTTGATAAATATATTAGGCACTCTAGTCCTCTATATTTGACTTCCTAATCAAATTAATAAATAAGTGGCTACTGTTAAACAAATGGCAAACAAGTTGAAATGTTATTTCCAGTTCAATAAATTATAATCAGAGGTACAACTACTGAAAACATTTTTTTTTTTTTTAAATTACCTTCCTAATTTGAGCATTGAGAACAAAATAAAGTACTGGACAGCATTGAGAACACATTCAGCGCCCAACATCCTTACTTACACAGGTTTAAATCAAACTGCATGCAATGTGGTACATCACTGTAAAACAGAGTCAAATTGATCAACAATGCCAAGACAATTGCTGGCTACAATCCCTAATAATGTTGTAACACGTACATCACTGCATTGTTCAGTTTATTAAGAACGTTCTATTAATAATTAAATGTTCTCTACTTTTTCTTTTCTTCCTTTGTTTGAAATATTTATGTTGTGTGCATATAATACCTGTCAATTGTAAGACAGAAACAAAGTTTAGTTATCAACTCAACCATAGCAACATAATGGAATTAGAATTACAACAATTTAATCTTTTATCATAACCAACCACATTTTAGGAAATACATCATGTGTGATGATGACAAAACTTCCTATGCTTCTGTTATTTCAAAGAAGTTAAATTTTATTTATGTTTCAAAATTTCTGTGACGTTTCTTCGTGGTTGTGAATATTTTACTTGGAGCGACATCACTGGGAACTACTGGTCACGAGAAAACTGTGCTGATTATATTATTATGCTGAGCATTATAAAACATCTGATGCATGTTATTCCAGGAAAAGAATTTACAAGTTAATTCTACAACTATATTCACATTGATCCTGGGTTACTCCAAAACTCAAACTGAGTTCAAGATCTACACCATTTACATGGCTCCGTGCTATAGCGCCTTCAGTTACAATTACACCTTTTACATCTCCAATAATCACCAAATAAAACTATTTACAGGAAACTTTGTGGTATCCGGCATCGACGGGACCGGCGTGTTGCCGATCTATCAAAAGTTCCGGATGACTGAGCGGTTTATCTACCCAGGCTATTTTTAACAAAGAAAAATTTAAAAATCAAGAAATGTGCAATATACAGTAATTGGGTACTCACCTACAGAATGTTGTGTTAAATGGATGGTGAAAGATGCTTGATTAAGTACAGTACTGCCAGTTGATGGTAATCCATAACTCTTTAATTACTTAACAGTAAAACAAAACTTATAAACGACTATACAGTACAGTATACTGTACGGTGGTTGACTGTACACTTATTCCAAGTCAGCTGGTTCATCAGCAATATCCATGCCAGCTGGGTCATCAGGATCATGCACTTCAACAGGTTCTTCAGGCACTTCCACTGCTCCAACTCTTTTGGAAGCTTTCCTAAACATGTCCCGGATGTCTGCTTGCTTAGTGGACTCTTGCCTTCTTTGTAGAAAGGTGGAATGCAGAATATGGAGGTGCATAACATCTTGGGCAGAATAGCAAGAATGGCTTTCAGCAAATTTAAGTAATGAAACAAAATCTTCTGCAGCTTTAGCCCAAGAAATCTTGTTCTCTTCAGAAATCTCATCCTCTTCATTTTCCATCACACTTTCCTTTTCTTTCTTTGGATTCAAAACCTTCTCCATTATTTCATCATCACTTAGCAAATGCACAACAGCAACTTCTCTATCTGCATCAACCCACTGCCCAATATCACGTTCACTGAGGTGACGTAGAGGGTTTGCTGGGCCTACATTTTTCACCATGCCAGCCATTTCCATTACTGCAGTCCTCCGCAGACGAAGGTTGAACCCATGAAATTCTTCCTCTGAAGAACCACCTTCAGCAAACATTACAGAAGGCCACAATTTGCACCAGGCTTGCCTCAAAGTGCGACCTATCACCAATTTCCAGGAACATGCAACATTAAAGATGGCATCTTTAAGATTGTATTCCTTCTGAAATGCGTGAATACCTGTATTGTCATCTTGGCTTATCAGTTTACGTAGGAAGTCTTTCTTGTAACGACACTTGAGATTTTGGATAACGCCCTGGTCCATGGGTTGTATGAGAGAAGTTACATTTGGTGGCAAATAAATGGTGAAAATATTTCCAGAAACCAACTCCGATTCATGCGGGTGGGCTCTACAATTATCAAGCAATAAAATGCATTTGCTATCTTCAGGTTTCCCTATTCTACGGAAATGTCCCCTCACAGATGGAACAAAAATATGATGGAACCAATTTGAAAAGATTTCCTTATCCATCCAAGCATTTCTTTGAGCTTTGTACTCAACAGATAAGTGCTTCACATTCTTAAATGCACGGGGATTTTTATACTTCCCAATGACGAGAAGTTTAACCCGGTGTGATCCAGCAGCGTTCGCACATGTTAGCACGGTTACACGATCTTTATTTTTCTTGTAACCTGAAGCATTAGCCTCACTAGCCCCAGCAAGTGTTGATTCTGGCAAAAACCTCCAAAATAAGCCAGTTTCATCGGCATTGTATAGCTGTGCTGGCAACAAATCATGTTGTTGCACAATCCGATTGAAATAATCGCAGTATTCTTCTGCGGCGTCGTGATCAGCTGATTTCTTCTCCCCGGAAATATCGAGTCGTCGTATCCCATGCCGTACCTTGAAGCACGTTAGCCATCCATCAGAGAAAGCACACTTGTCAGTGAGCTCCATCTTTGCGTAGAAATCCTTCGCTTTTTCGATGAGCATGGGTCCGGAAATCGGAACACCCTCTGAACGCTCAAGAGAAAACCACTCAAAGCACGGTATCCAGCTCTTCAAGCTTAGGCTTACGAAGCGTACGCCGTTTCTCTACACTCTTAGATGTCTCCGAGCTTGCATAAAACTTGAGCAGCTTATCCTTCTGCGCTTTGATATCGTAGAATGTTGACGAACCGATTTTGAATTCATTCATAATGTTCATATGCTTCTCTCCCCTTTCTAGTCGTTGGCATATATCGATTTTCTGTTTTAAAGTTACCACTCTTCCTTTTGGTTGGATCAACTTTTGGGATTTCCACAATGCAATCCAATGAGTTCCAACAGCATTGGAGACACACAGTACTGGAACCCCGAAAAATGGCGGATCAGAAGAGGCTACCGGCAGCGTGGGAGAGTCAGACTCCTGATGCAGGGTTTCTGAGGTGTTCCGACTTCCGATAGCGCCAAGAGGCCGAGTAGTGGCAGTTTGGAGAACTACCCCCACTGACTAACTCGGCAGCCGTTGGAGACTCGGACTCGGCAACATTGCCAGTTATTGAGGTGTTGTTTTCGGAGCGAGAATTTTGCCGGTGGATAGAGCATTCCAGATATTTAGTTGCCGTTTAAACGAAAGTTTTCTGTAGTAGTAGGACTCACACACAATAATTCTCAATAAGAATCAAGAATCTAATGAAAACAAGTTTATTAAATTTGATGGAAAATCTGATTAAACACTCAGTTTTAAAGGTACAGAATAATTCAGAGTAGATGGCACAAGTGAAAGAAATAACTTGCATTTATGCAGTGTTTTTCGCACCTTCAGGTCAAACACTTCCCAGCCAATTAATAGTTTTTAAAGTGTTGTCACTGTTATGTAGGCAAAGGCAGCAGACAATTTGCATATAGCAGAGTTCAAAACAAACAGCAATGAGAAAACCTGCTTTTTGGTGGTGTTGGTTGAGGGATAAATGTTACCCAGCTCTTTTTCAAATCGTGCTAGGGGATCTTTTACATCGAACTGTAGTCAGAAGAACATCAGTTTAACATCTCATCCAAAAGATTGTACCTCTGACAATGAAGCACTCCCTTAATATTGTACTGAAGTGTCAGCCTAGATCATGGGGGAGATTTTGCCAGCCCTGGGGAGGCTGGTAAGGAGGCAGGACTGCCGGGTAAATGGCAGAATCTGGGGGTTGGTACACATCCCGCCCCCAACCCACCTCCGTGCCATCTTCCCAGGAGGCGGGTACCCGACCTGCGCCGGGTCCCGTCTCCTCGAGGCGGTAAGGGGATTATTGCCAATTAACTGCCTATTAACAGTTTTTTTGAGAATCCCTATTTTCAGCCCTGAAGTGTAGGCTTCCCGACGGCTCTGAACCTCGCCAGGGACAGCGAGGCGGGCTGTCAGTCGGCATGGGTTGGAGAGGTCGAGATGTCCGGTGTGCAGGTGAGTGATTGCAGAGAGGCGAGTGTGTGAGGTGAGTGTAAAGTGATTTAATAAGTTTTACTTACCTTTACTTCTTCCTGCAGGCTTCATCCCTTCAGGTCTCGGGAGTCACTCAGCTCACCAGCACAGAAAGCAGAATGGCCGCTGAACTGTCAAAAGCTGCAGCCTTCTGCTTTCTGCTCAGGAGAGATCAAGTGAGCCTGAGTGGAAGGACTCAACTTAGAGGACAGATTGTCAGCGTTTGACAGCTTCACAGAGCTGTCAAACGCTGACATTTCATCTGTCAAAAGCTCTTGACAGATGACGTCACCTGTAACCGGCTTTCCCTTAATTGGCCTGGGTCAATCAAGGGAAAATAGCATGGGTTGGCCACAAGTCGATGGAGGCGGGACTAATGCCTCCAAAAGCTCCCCATTGAGAAAATCCAGTCCTATGTGTCAAGTCCTGCAGTGGTGCTTGAACCCACAACTTTGTGACTCAGAGATGAAAGTGTTAGTACTATTTAGAAGGCATTAATTGACAATGAGGGGGAGGTGGAAAATAAGAGAGTAGTTCTTACAAGGACACCTAAAAATTGGGTCCAAATGATGAGAGAAATTTGTATTTACTTTAAACCCAATCTTTACATCATTGAAATATGAAATGGTAGACAGAAGACTATCACACAGTATACAACAAAGAGATGGACCTTGCAGCATACCACTTAACTATATAGTTTCACATAAATTGTACAGGTTCTATAAAATGGCAATATATACCTTCAGGTCCTACGTCACTCCACTTCATCCCAGTAACCATCAATTTAGCACGACAAGCTAAGTTATTACATACATTTTATATATTTTAGAAGGAAGAATGCAGAGAGGCAAGATAAACTAAATGGTACAATTTTAAAGGGGGGGTACAGGAACAGAGAAATCTGGAGTTCACATATACAAATCTTTGAAGGTGGCAAGACAAGGTGATAAGATTATTAAAAAAGCATATGGAATCCTGGGCTTTATAAACAGAGGGATAGCGTTCAAAAGCAAGGAAATTACGCTAGATCTTTACGTAAATCACTGGTTAGGCTTTGTTAAGTCTGTGTGTTCCAGTTGTATTAAGATTAATTACTGACACAGACTACAAGAATAAAGTTTCAAACAGGTCTTTACTAGTTGGAGGTCAGGACTATACTAAATACAATATCACTACACAGTACTTATATACCGGTGGTCACCACCGGTATTACGTATACAGCAGCCAGAGAAAGTAGTACATCTCTTAAGGTGGAACAGGCTTAAGTTCTCTTAAGGTGGAACAGGTTACATACACCACAATCCTCCCTTTTTAGCTTAATAGTCATATCCCCATTTAACATAACATCATAACATATATAACTTCAGGTATAAACAGTTCAAAGGTTCAGTCTCTCAGGAGGCCTTCTGATTCGGTTTGGATAACGCCTTTCAGTGGTCTCTGATTCTTGTTGCTGAGGTGACTCTTCTTGTTGGTTTCCTATGTATTGGACGTCATCATCAGGTACAGTCCCTGCCGAGGTAGATGCTTCAGGTTCATTAACGTCTTCCACAGTTGTCTCTGTCGCAACCATGGGTTCGACCCTTGCTCTTGATTCTACCAGTTGATCCGCATGACGCCTTATCACATTGTTACCAATATCTACTGTGTACATCAGAGGTCCTTGTCTGGCCCGAATTGTTCCAGACTGCCATTTTTCGTTTCCATAGCCCCTTGCCAACACTGGTTGTCCTACGTCGGAACTTCGAGTGGACTTGTTATCAATATGCCGGAACTGTTTGTTTTCCACTTCCCTCCGCACATTTGGTTTTAACAAGTCCAACCTGGACCGCAACCTCCTGTTATAAAACATCATGGCAGGGCTTTGGTTAGTCACTGCATGAGCGGCGTTTCGATATGCCATTAGGAAATTGTCCACCTTGTGTTGTAACGGAATCTGATCATCGTTCATGGCCTTTATTGCCTTTTTGAATGTTTGGACAAATCTCTCGGCCAACCCGTTTGTCGCCAGATGATATGGGGCAGAGGTATAATGTTTCACCCCATTCTTCTTTAAGAATTTTTGGAATTCTTCCGACACGAACTGTGGTCCGTTGTCCGAACAGATCTGTTCTGGCAATCCGTTCCTTGCGAATATTGTTCTTAACACCGCAATTGTCTTTTCTGAAGTAGTGGTATTCATCTTGATCACTTCTGGCCATTTGGAATGTGCGTCCACCGCAATTAGGAACATGGAGTCCATGAATGGACCAGCAAAGTCAATATGTACGCGTTGCCATGGGGCTGAAGGCCATTCCCATGGGTGTAGCGGTGCGATCGGAGGTGCATTTTGCACTTTTTGGCACCCAGCGCAGCTTTTTGTCAACTCCTCTATCTGTTGGTCAATGCCCGGCCACCATACATAAGCCCTAGCAAGACTTTTCATCTTAACTCCCCCCAGATGACCTTCATGCAGTTCCTTTAGAACTCTTTCCCGTAACTTGGGAGGAATAATCACTCTTGTCCCGTACATCAAAGTACCATGGCAGACGGACAGCTGGTCTCGCCTTGCCGAGAATGCCGGTAACAGAGGATCACCATGTGTTGGCCATCCCTTCACGGTCACCTCGTAAACTCGGGACAGTGTCGGGTCGTTCCTGGTTTCTCTTTCAATACTTGCATTGGTGACTGGTAAACACTCGATGATGGTCGAATGAAATAACTCAACAGGGTCAACTTTCGTCGTCTCTTCTGCTTCAGGTAGTGGCAGGCGCGACAGCCCATCAGCATTGCCATGCTGCTTTGTACCTTTGAATTCTATTTGATATTGATGTGCCCCTAGGAAAAGGGACCATCTCTGGAGTCGCTGTGCTGTCATCACCGAAACACCCTTCTTAGGGTTAAAAATGGATACCAACGGCTGATGGACTGTCAGAAGTGTGAATTTTTGGCCCTGCAGGTAATGATTAAACTTCTTCACTCCCCATACAAGGCTGAGAGCCTCCCTATCGATCTGCGCATAGTTGCGCTCAGCGGAGGTCAATGATCTGGATGCAAACGCGACTGGCCTTTCCCTGCCATTTGGCAACTTGTGTGAGAGTACTGCCCCAATACCATATGGAGAAGCATCACAAGCCAACCGAATAGGCAGTGTCGGGTTGAAGTGAGCCAACACTTCCTGAGGTGATCAATTCTTTGCTTTTGCGAAATGCCTTCTTACAGTTTTCGCTCCATTCCCATGGTACCCCCTTCTGTAAAAGAGCGTTCAGCGGGTGCAGTACCATGGATAGATTCGGTAGAAACTTATGGTAATAGTTAATCAATCCCAGAAACAACCTCAACTGAGAGACATTCTCCGGAGCGGGAGCCTTTACAACTGCCTCTATCTTGTCAGGAGACTTATGAAGCCCCTCCCGGTCAATGACATGACCACAGTACGAGATCCGCTTCTGAAAGAACTCACATTTCTGCCGATTAACTCGAAGTCCATACTCTTTCAGTCTGTTGAGCACCAGTTCCAAGTTTGCGAGGTGTTCTTCATCACCATCACCTGTAATCAGAATATCGTCCAGGTAACATTGTGTGCCTGGAATTCCCTGTAATACCTGCTCCATGGCCCTCTGCCAAATTGCCGGAGGCGATGCCACTCCAAAAACCAGCCTATTATACCGGTACAAACCTCTATGCGTGTTGATCGTGAGGTACTGGCGTGACTCTTCAACCTCCATCTGCAAGTACGCCTGCGCCAGGTCTATCTTGGTGAAGTGTTTCCCGCCAGACAACGAAGCAAAAATATCCTCAATCCGCAGAAGCGGATACTGCACCGTGTGAAGCACCGGATTAACGGTGATCTTGAAACCTCCACAGATGCGAACCTTCCCTGGTTCTCCTGGCTTGTTGCTCGAAGGACGTTTCATAACGGGAACAATGGGCGTAGCCCACTCACTCCAATCTACCTTAGACAGTACACCTGAATGTTCTAGCGCTTCCAGTTCCGCTTCTACAGTAGGTCGTATTGCATAGAGTACCGGTCTGGCTTTGAAAAATTTTGGTTGAGCCCGTTCATCAATCTTGATGTTTGCCGTAATTCCTTTCAGTGTTCCCAGTCCTTGCTGGAACACCTCTTTAGCATCATCCAATATTTTGGACAATCGTTTAGGTTTGACATCTGTTTCCCCGGAATCTACCGTTAGTGCTTTTAAGGAGTGCCAGTCCATATTCATTTTCCTAATCCACTCCCGTCCCAGTAGTGGTGGACCTCCTTCAGGTAGCACATATAAGTCCATTACTTGGCTTTCTTCGCCCTTGTGGACCACTTTTACCTCTATCTTTCCGATGGGGTACACTCTTTGCCCCGTGTATGTTTTCAATATAATCTCCGTATCCCGTAGGGGAATATATTGGAATAACCTTTTGTAATCTTTCTTATTCATGACCGTCAATGCCGATCCAGTGTCCAATTCCATCTTTACTTGGACTCCTGCTATCTGAAGAGTGACCCAAATTGTCTGGAGATCTGCATCCTTACCAACGTTGTGTACTCTTAAGCTACCCAGTTCATTACTGCTAGCGTCTGAATCTGACTTCTGTTCGTTCGAACTGGTCTTTGTCACCTTGTGCACCTTTATGTATTTTCCTTGCGGTGACTTTTTGTTGCTGGTCTTCTTTCCTGACCGGCATACTTTAGCTATGTGGCCAAGCCTGCCACACGTTCTGCATTCTTGGTTTTTAAACCAACACTGGTTCTGATCATGTGTTGTCTTTCCACAACGATAACATTTTACAGTACTCAAACCCAATTTATTTGTACTGAGTTCCGGTGACCGTAGCTGCATTACTGCCGTGCCTCTCGCTGCGGCTTCGTGTGCTGCTGCCATAGTGACCGCTTTCTCAAGCGTCAGCTCATTCTCCTCGAGCAGTCGCTTTTGTGTATCTTCTTTTAATAATCCACACACAAATTTATCTCTTAGCGCGTCTGTTAGTCCCGTTCCAAACTGACAGTGCTTTGCTAGCTTACGCAATTCCATTAAATATTCAGCATTGCTTTCATCCTTCAGCTGCCTTCTGCTGTAAAATTTAAATCGTTCCGCTAGCATCAGCGGCGTGGGGTTTAGATGATTTTTCAGGACAGTAACAATCTCCTCGAACGTCTTATCCGCCGGTTCATCTGGTGATAAAAGGTGTTTCAATTGCCCGTATGTCTTCGCACCCATTAAGTTCAATAAAGTAAGTGCTTTCTCTGCATCTGGGATTTTATTTGCTTTACAATAATTTTGTATGCGTTCTACATACATGGCCCAATCTTCGATGTCGCTATCAAAGGTATTAATGTTCCCATGTCTAGGCATCGTTGCAATTTATTTATTTATTTATTTTTATTTTATTTTATCCCAAGATGGCGGCTTCCCGCTCGTCTTCGTCCTCCGCCTACAAAATGGCGGTTTTCCCGCGCTTGGCGGTCTTCACCCACTGCTGCAATGGCGTTTGGCGTGCCGCTGCTGCTCCCCTTTCCCAGCAGTTAGTAACTCCCCCGACGCTGTCTCCGCTTCACCGCGGCTCCCTCGGGCATTCGCGCTTCCCCGATGTCGCGCCTCGCAGCCCTTCTTGCAGCCCGGTTATTAGCACCGGCTGCGTTCACCTTCACCGCGGCTGTCGCGCCTTCAGTCGCCCCAGACGCTGCGCCTTTTTGGCCCGAAAGCAGCCCGGCCCTTATCACCAGCCGCGATCGATGTCCCCGCGCTGCGCCTTTCGGCCCGAATGCGGCCCGGCCCTTATCTCCGGTCGCGATCGATCTCACCGCCCTTATTCCTCCGTCTTCCTCCCCCCGTCTGTACAGCCAACGCGGCCGACTTTCTGCTCGCGTCACTGACCGGCTTACCCACCACCGAGGTAGAAAGATGATAGCTGACTGCTGCTGATGGAGGCTTCGAGTTCAGGATGTCTTCTGAACTCCGGGTTCTCGATGCCTGCCGCGCGACGTGTCTTCCAGCAGGGTGATGAGGGTGGATGCCTCTCTTCGACGCCCGTTCTGTGGACGAAGCCGCCGTGGATATAAACTGCCGCAGGGTAAGAATCGGACTCGTCGCCACTGTTAAGTCTGTGTGTTCCAGTTGTATTAAGATTAATTACTGACACAGACTACAAGAATAAAGTTTCAACAGGTCTTTACTAGTTGGAGGTCAGGACTATACTAAATACAATATCACTACACAATACTTATATACCGGTGGTCACCACCGATATTACGTATGCAGCAGCCAGAGAAAGTAGTACATCTCTTAAGGTGGAACAGGCTTAAGTTCTCTTAAGGTGGAACACGTTACATACACCACAGGCTTCAGCTGGAGTATTGTGTCCAATCTAGGCACCACACTTTAGGAAGGATGTAAAGAACTTGGGGAGGGTGCAGAAGAGAATGACTGGAATATTACCAGAGATTAGGGATTTCAATTACGTCAAAAGACTAGCGAAGCTGGGATTGCTCTCCTTAAAGCAGAAAAGGTTACGGGGAGATTTAATCGTGTTTAAAATTATGAAGGGTTTTGATAAAGTAAATAGGAGAAACTGTTTCCACTGGCAGGAGGGTCGTTAACCAGAGAACACAGATTTAAGATAAATTGGCAAAAGAATGAGAAGGGAGAGGAGAACTTTTTTTTTTTTTTTTTTATACAGCGTGTTGTTATGATCTGTTGGAAAGGATGGTAGAAGCAGATTCAATAGTAATTTTTCAAAGGGAATTAGATATATACGTGAGAAGGAAACATTTGCAGGTCTATGAGGAAAGAGCAGGGGAGTGGAACTAATTGGATAGCACTTTCAAAAGAGCCAGCACTGGCACGATGGGTCAAATGGCCTCCTTCTGTGCTAGATGATTCTATGATGTATAATATATAAGAGATATATATAAAAATAAAAACAACAAACACCTGTGAGCTTAAGGCTGCACTTCAATCAAAAGGGTCACATGCATTCACACAGTGCTAAAGCTTCATTCGCATGGTTCAGAATCTAAACCCCCGGATTGATTTACAGCCTAGCAACTCCCCCTTTAGTCTGTAAACAGAAACAATATCTGCCTCACCTTCTCTTCCTGTCAAATGATGCAGTCTCACTGTGAGTACTTGCATCATAAAGACTGTCTCAGTGTCATTCTAGTCATGCGAGGTCACGGTCACTAGCACAAGAGACTTACAGCAAGTGGATTTTAAACAGTTTTCACTTAGATAATAAAAAGTATATGCCTTCCTTCTGGCAGGTTCATCCCACCCCACCCCCCTTTCAGCTGAAGGCACTGCTAAGCTGGCCTTTGAAATGACAGATCCCTTCTCTTCCGTCGCCCGCCCGCACCCCCCACCACTACCCCGCGCCCCTCACCTGCACAGGTACCGAACACCATCCAAACATACTTCCCAATACTACTGTTCACTTCTCCCATGTGATCTGTCTTGAAGAAAACCCCGAGATTAGCAAACAAAAACCACTTGTGAACTGTACAACAGGGGTTCTCAACCTTTTTGCTTCTGAAGCCCCCCTCCTGTGTTATAAAAATTCCACGCACGTCCTGTAACACAAGTATTTTTTCTGTATAAAAAATTAGTTACACAATTGAACAAAGCTGGCACAGACACAATGGGCCGATTTGCCTCCTCCTGTGCTCTAAAATTCTATGAAAGGTGATCCATCACTTTTGTACAGTCCGAGTACAAATGGTATCATCCTTCAAACAGTTCACCTGGAAGAAAGACTCCCTCAGTACTTCATGTAACAATATCATGAATCCATTAATAAAGAGCAGGTATATGACTTTGGTACAAATGCATAGAAACCCCACCCCAGCCCACCAGATATCTCAATAAATTGGAAATGTATGACCCAGAAACAACACAATATTAGCATTATTTAGTGATAGTTTGGGAATATTCCCCATGCCAGGCACCAAAATCTCCAGCAACATTAGATCTAAACAACTGACTTAGAGTTTATTTCCAAATAATATATAATTTATGCAAAGATTGGGTAAATTCTGGCATGTTGTCCTGGTGAACACATTGGGGAAGATTAATTGATCTGCAGCACAGTCAATTGACCATATTTATCATCTTTATGGTTTCAAATTCTTAACATTCACAAGTTTTACTTACAAATCTGTGTTAGAAGCAAAAGGTTGTGTTAACATGTTTGGCAGGATTCTTAATGGTTGTGTTTATTGGAAATATGACAAGCAAGCAACTAATATCTTTAATAAATTCACTCGTCTTTGTAAACTTAATTGCACCAGTGTTAAGATAAACCGGGCACATTAGGCGTATTAGTAATCTGTAACTTTAAAATGGTCAATAACTACCATATGACTATCAAATCTTCTTTCCCAATTAGATAAACATTTAAATCTCCACGCTTTGCGGTAGTCTCACAAATGATAAATTGGGATTCTGCTTATTGCGTCTGAAAACTTGCTGAAACACCAAACCAGTTAAACCGAACATCTCAACATTCAATGTTAGTATTTGAGAACTAAACAGGACTATACAAAGTAGGACTGACCATTCGAGGCAGTTTGCGGCTTTAAAGCAGAAAATCATAGTTTAATGTTTTAAGCCGGTCGCTTATTTAACCAGGAATCAATGTTCACAATAGCAAGAAATATGTTGGCAGTGTTTCAGATGAAACTTATTTTTACATCGGCTGCATCTCCAGTGAGAGATCAAACAGACAGCACTCCAATGTCTGTCAAGCTGTCCCACAAAATCGATACCCCTGAAATTGCAATCCTACTTAAAGCCAGGCAGCCCACTACCTCATTACACAGGCTGACTGGTAAATCATTTCATGGGCATTAGGCTGGTGTGTAGAATTAAAGTGAAATGTGTTGCAAAAACAATCATTCCAGCACGTGTCAGAGTAAGATGCTCGGTGATTCCCTTCGCATCGCTCTGACACGTTCAGGAATTAATCATTTTATTTAATAAGCTGGTTACAAGAGCAACATTCATTGCTCCCCAAAGTCTTTCTCACAGCGTCATGGGATGCTGAAGGGCAAAGGGGAGGCTGGACCAGCAACATCACGTCCTTCACCCACCCGGGCAGCAGGCTGCCTCTGCACAAACTGACCTCTTCGTCTCTTTTAGATACACACACTAAAATCTGTCTGAGACCTTCGTCCTTGGCAGGGGTTCGTCAATCCTTTAAACCCCATGTCTGTCCACAAAGATAAATCAGGTCTAGGGAACCACGTCATCAACAGTAATACCCCCGGTGATCATCGAATATAAAGCAACAGGAAGTCAATGTGAAATCATTTTAGAAACAATTTGAAGATTTGGCAGAGCCCTTGAAACCTTCTCGTAGATCCCTAGGGGGCCGCGGACCCTCAGTTGAGAACACCTGGTCTAGAACTCAAACAGAATATACTGTTACTCTACTCTAGTCATTACTTAAAAAAAACATGTAAATTGATATAGTTCAATAACAAAATTAAATTGACAGAAAAGAAAATCAGAAAATAAAATGCTGGTTTGCACCAAGCCTTACAATCTTACAACACTCAAGTGTTTCAAAGACTTCGCTAATGTGATTTAATCACTATTCTCTTGCCAGAATCACTGCGAATTCAAATCAAAACTAGTAAAAACAAGGATCTTATAACAATGTTTTTGAGTATAATTTTCATTCCTATAAAAGATTAAGAGAATGATATGGTGCTCTAAGATATCTCTAGCCACCTCACAAAAGCACGATCGTCACTCAAAGTTTCTTGTTTGTTAATTCTTCTTTCACCCTCCTCCTTTCCCATTCCTCTCCTTAAGAGTATCATCTATGCTTGGGTACAATTCCACATCCTCACCAAAGTGGTAATTGGACAGTGAGCTAGTGAATTATTCGACCAACACAACAAGCACAAGCTAGTCCTCAGCGGGCATCCAGAAGACATTTGCATTTCCAGTAGCAGTGAGAATTCCAGTCAATTTTTTCCTTTCCTTGTTTGGGGACACAGAGACCAACTGTTATCCACTCTCATTCTGGGTAATACATAGAAGAGAGGAGCAGGAGTAGGCCATTCGGCCCCTCGAGCCTGCTCCGCCATTCAATGAGATCATGGCTGATCATCCAAATTCAGTACCCTGTCCCTGCCTTCTCCCCATACCCCTTGATCCCTTTAGCCTTAAGAAGCTAACTCAGACCAGGTATCAAACCTAGGACCCAGTGAGCTACTGAAAACCTTGATGTTATGTTCTTTTACATTGCTGGTATTTCATTGGCCACTGTAGCTTAAAAGTCCACACAAATGCCATTATACTTAATAGTAGCATTTATTTCTTGGGGCATTCCTGTTGCCAAATTGTAAATCCCAATCTTCATGTCAACTGCATCTAGCAAGTCTCCTACTCGTGCCTCCAACAGGTGCGAGATCATCATGGACTTCTTTGTCACAAAGATCGAGATCATCCATTCAGCTACCTCTGCCGATTCCCTCCTTCCCCTAGCCCACCGGGCCAAATTACCCCCAAGGTACCACCCCAGCCCCCCCCCCCACCCTCCCGTTCTAGCCCTGAACTCACATCTTTCGCTAGTTTCTCTCCTATCTCCCATCGGTACCCTCTCCAAGCTCATCTTGTCTATGAAACCCACCTCCTGCCCCCTCGACCCTATTTGCACCAAACTGCTGACTACCCTTCCTGGCCCCCATGTCAGCCAATATTGTTAACGGTTCCCTCTCCTCAGGTACTCTCCTCCTCCCCTTCAAATCTGCCGTCATCACCCCTCTCCTCAAAAAAACACCCTTGACCCCTATCCTTGCAAACTACCACCCCATCTCCCACCTCTCTTTCCTTTCCTTTCCAAAGTCCTTGAACGTGTTGTCGCCTCCCAAATCCATGCCCACCTTTCCTGCAAATCCATGGTTGAATCCCTCCAATCGAGTTACCGCCCCACCACAGTACTGAAATGGCCCTCAAAGTCACAAATGTCATCCTATGTGGCTGTGACCATGATAAACTATCCCTGCTCATCCTTCTCGACCTGTCTGCAGCCTTTGACATGGTTACCCAGACCATCCTCCTCCAATACCTCTCCTCCTTCGTCCGGCTGGGTGGGACTGCCCTCGCCTGGTTCCATTCTTATCTAGCCATTCGTAGCCAGAGAATCACCTGCAATTGCTTCTGTTCCTGCACCATTATCTCTGGAGTTCCCCACAGATCCTTAGCCCCCTCCTATTTCTCAGCTACATGCTGCCTCTCAGCAACATCATCCGTAAGCACTATATCAGGTTCCACATGTACGTCGACGACACCCAACTCTACCTCACCACAGCCTCTCCCAACCACTCCACTGTCTCCGATTTGCCGCACTGCTTGTCCGACATCCAATACTGGATGAGCAGAAATTTCCTCCAACTAAATATTGGGAAGACCAAAGCTATTGTCTTCAAAATGCCACAAACTCCGTTCCCTAGCCTGGGACTCTATCCCTCTCCCTGCTAACTGTCTGAGGTTAAACCAGACCATTCACAGCCTTAGTGCTGTATGTGACCCCAAGATGAGCTTCCGACAACAAATCTGCTCCATCATCAAGACCGCTTATTTCCACCTCCGCAACATTGCCAGACTCCACCCCTGCCTCAGTTCATCTGCTGCTGAAACCCTCATCCAGGCCTTTGTTACCTCGAGACTTGACTATTCCGGCCGGCCTCCCATCTTCCACCCTACAACTTGAGCTCATCCAAAACTCTGCCGCCCGTATCCTAACTCTCACCAAGTTCCATTCATCCATCACCCCTGTGCTTGCTGACCTACGCTGGCTCCCAGTTAAGCAAAGCCTCAACTTTAAAATTATCAACTTTGCTTTCAAATCCTTCCATGGCCTTGCCCCTTCCCATCTCTAACCTCCTCCAGCCCTACAACCCTCCAAGATCTCCGCGTTCCTCCATTTCTGGCCTCTTGCCCATCCAGATATTAATCGCTCCACCATTGGCGGCCGTGCCTTCAGTTGCCTAGGCCCCAAGCTCTGGAATTCCTTCCTTAAACCCCTCCGCCTCTCTACCTCTGTCTCCTCCTTTAAGACGCTCCTTAAAACCGACTCTTGTCCAAGCTTTTGGTCATCTGTCCTAATATCTCCTTATGTGGCTCAGTGTTAATTTTTTGTCTAATAATTGCTCCTGTGAAGCACCTTGGGAAATTTTACTATATTAAAGGTGCTATATAAATGCAAGTTGTTGTTTCACTGGATTATGAACTTGCCACATTTCATCTGAACATCTAAGACCTCAACACTACATCACCCAATAAAGCCTATCTAGCCAGGATGTACTGCAAATATTTCAAACTTTTCCACATAATCTTTATTGTGGTGCAGTCACAGAGTAATTAAAATCCCGTAGCTAATGATACTATAGCTAGGTGCCTATAGATCATCACCAGACATGTTGACTGGATCAATGATTACTCTCTTATGTGGCTAAATCGCCAGTGAAAGGACATCCTGGCATTATATTCATTATTTGAGAACGTGTTCCATTTACATTTCCCATTGAGACCAGAGTAAACCCTGGAAAAAAGCTCTTATTCCAGCTGCTACTCTTTATCCTCTCCCTTCAAAAAATGAAGAAACCAATCTACTCTTCTTTAAAATAGCCACTTTCCTTGGACAATTCAGCAAAAGCTACAAACCTTCTATTCTTAGGCAATTACAAAGTTACTCCAGGATCAATTGATACCTATAGTGGGACCCATTGCCTAGGCCAACATCAATTATCAGAATGCCAGTTATTTTCACAAAGTTGGCCAAAACTGAGATAGAATATCAATACTCTTTTGGTCCAAAACTCTGAGTCATTGAGGAAATAGTTCATGGGGTGGGGGTGACTTGGACTTTTCAGTCTTGAAAGGAGGCTATTGATAGATAATGTCATTGAGGTATGCAAATAATACAGAAAAGATAAATGCAGCAAATTGCTCCAAACTAAACTGTGAGTGTGGGACACAGGTTAAAATTCATTTAAAAAAAATTAGGACTGATGTCTGGAAGTTCTTCATTACATATAGTGATAAAAACATACAGAATGGACTTTGAATAGGAGAGTGGAGATGAAAATTCTGGAGTTATTTAAGAAATTACTGGATGCTGGGGCAGAGAGGAATTAAAGAGGAGCTAAGATAGTCTAAATGGTCTTCTCAACTGTTTTTATCTAGTCACCTTGAAAAGCTCAGTCAATTATAGCATTTAAGAAGGAATTAGATAAAACCTTGAAGGGGAAACATCTTAAAAAGGACACAGAGAATGGGCAGGGAATTAGCACAGTTACAAATTACCCGAATGGCCTCCTTCTGCACGGAAATGTCTACAGTTCTTTATTTTTATTTTTTTAAAAGCACACAATCAAGACGTCCACAACTCAGATCATCAAGCCTTCCTGACTAAAGAGCAATTTAAAGATGGCAAGTGGGCTGAAAGGGCCTGAAAAAAACCCCCGAAGATTGCACAATCTAAATTGCTTTAAATCATCATATGGTTAAATTAGGTAGGATCATTACTTAATCCCTTTTCCTTATTAAATTTATTTTACACAACCTTTAACCCATTGTTTCTGCAGTAATTTAGGATGGTAATGTCAGATTAAAGTTGCAATATAAAAAAGCTTGTACTACAGAATCAATTTACATTGAGTCGCTTGTGGGCATGTTGACTAGATTCATCAATTTAGTTTGAATAGGCAAGATTTACATCAGAAATAAATTAAACAGTACATAAACAGCACACTGGTACTAACTGGTAATCTGACTCAAAGGTCACAAGGATACCTGGTATGGGAAATGGAAATGTTGCACTGGTTGCGGTGAAACAGAAACTATTCTGAGGTTGATAAGACAAGTTATTGAGAGTATAGGGAACATCACTCTACATCTAAAACAAGAGTGCTTGCTGTTGAATATAAGTTTTCGATGAGATCCTGTCATTAATCAGCTAATAAAAGAAAAGAAAACCTAAATCATCATTGCAACTACAATAACACTATGTAAAACGGTCCTAAAAAAAAGGAAAATACTGTACAAGAACAGTCCTTGTAAGTCTCATTTAAGAAACAAAAAAGTGACCATATCACAGTATACTCAATCCTGGACAGAGGAGCAGGGGTAGGCCATACAGCTCCTCCACCCTGGTTACCCCATTCAATTAGATCATGGCTGATCTGTATCTTAACTCCATCTACCCGCCCTGGCTCCGTAATCCTTAATACTCTTGCCTAACAAAAATCTATCAATCTCAGTTTTTACATTTTCAATTGACCTCGCCTCAAAAGCTTTTTGGGAGAGAATGTTCCAGATTTCCACCACACTGTGTGAAGATGTGCTTCCTGATACCATTCCTGAGTGGCCGAGCTCTAACTTGAAAATATGCCTCCTTGTTCTGGACTACCCCCATCAGAGGAAATAGTTTCTCTCCATCTACTCTGTCAATCCCTTTAATCATCTTAAACGCCTCATTTAGATCACCCCTTAATCTTCTATACTCAAGGAAACAAGCCTCGTCTATGCAACCTGTCCTCATAATTGAACCCCTTAGCGCCCCAGTATCATTCTGGCGAATCTGTACTGCATCCCCTCCAAGGCCAATATGCAGTGCCCAGAACTGAATGCAGTACTCTTAATGGGGTCAAACTAGAGCTTTCTCTAACTTCCACCCCTTTTTATTCCAGCCCCCTTAAGATAAAGCCCAACATTCCATTAGCCTTATAGTTTTTGTACCTGCCCACTAGATTTTAGTGATTTCTGTACTTGGACCCCTAAATCTCTGCTCCTCCACAGTTCCCAGCTTCTCACCATTTTAGAAAATACAGTACTCTGATCCAGGCGCTGACGCTTTGAATAGTAGCCAAGACTACCACTGGCGTTTGCATCATGCGGGTGGGTGGCCTTATGTAAGCGAGGCCTGGCCATTAAAATCGGCCAGGCCTGCACATTTCCCAAATTTGCAGACCCGTCACCCGCTTCTGTCATCGTACACTCTGTTCCTGCCCTCCACTTAAAATCAAGCCCAATATGTCTATTGCAATATGTTGTTTGTGACTTTGCAAAAATAGTGCACACAGGACTTGGACACAAATATATTAACAATGTCACCTGACGAGTTTCAACCCCCATGGTATTTTGAACTATTACTTAAAGGCAACCTGGGAAGAGACTATAATGAGGCACTCACTGCACGTTTCCAGGCTGCCTCTAATTGACCGTTTTAAATCAAAGCACAGCATCAAGGGACAATTTAAATACATTGGTACGTATACAGATATCTTTCTTAACATTAGGATTATGCTCAATAGAATACTTCATTTTGCTTTAGTACTGTATAATGTGAATGCTCAAACATTTGATACCCTTATATCAATGTAATAAAATCTGAGCAGAAAGTACAAATTTTGTATAAAAGTACATTATAGTGTTTTGATAATACAGGATATTTACCATTTTGGCCAAAGAAGTTTACAAATTTGCTATATTTTAGAATCTGAAATCGACAAGCCTGGTCCTTGTCAACTCTGCCTACCTGCTCAGGCCATACCGAAGTCCCCTCTCGCCAGAAGCGCATCTACAGTCGTTACTTCATTCATCTATTTATACTATTCACTTCAATGCCTTCCCTGATAACTTATTCCACAAGTCCATTACCCTTTGGGGAAGAACATTTTATTTGACATTCCTTCCTACTTATATTCTCTGGTATTTTAACCATTTGTTACAGTGAACAATTTATATGGATTTATTTTGCCAATCTCCTTGGGTCTCCTCAAAATTTCCTCTTTTCCAAAACAAGCCCAACTTGCTGAACCTGTTCTTCTGACTCAGTCATTTACAGAGACTTACTTCATGGCGATTTAAGAAAAGTCAGCAGAACGTTTACACATGAGGGCAACTGAAGCAGATAGTGTAAATGGGTTCAAGAGACAATTGGATGCATTTTCTGGAGGAGAAATTGGAGGGATAATTGGGAGAAAGCAGGCAGGTGGCATTGAACAGTGAAAATGAAATGGGCTTGTTGGAACCCAATGGCCTTTTCCTAAAAATGGTAATATTCTTATATTGATTGCTTATCTAGGATTGTCCTGGTACTTGACCGCTTTTAAAAAAAAGATGTCTTTATTGTTTCATTTAGAACATACTGCTTCTTTTGACTTGTTGCTCGCATACTAGTTACAGTCCTATCTGTTTATTTGAAACTCGCTTAATTGCAATTCCTTTTTTACACAACCATTTTTATAGTCCCATTTTCTCCTCTACTTCCAACTGTGAACATTTTTACTTTATTGTAATTCTCACTTGTATCAAGTGTGGCATGCAGAAATCCAGCTTTAAAAAGACTTCTCAACTTTGAACCCGAGGCTTGCACCTTGCAATCTGATTGGGTTTGTTGGTCAACATGCCTAAAAAACAGTTTGACTCGATTTCCAGTCTTCGCTAACGTTTGTTAGTGTTGTGCAGGTGAGGGAGGAATGGAAGTCGAATTTCAAGATGGTTGAATAAAAGAAAGCAGCATGACGTGCCCTTGCCCAAGCAAGTAGATGTTTTAAACAGTGTGAAAGGATTGAAGATTCAAAAGCTAGTCGCACAAAAGCATGGCATTTCTGAATCCCGAATTTTTGGAATTCTGAAAAGAAAAATCAGACATCTTGAAGAACTGGGAAAAAATGACAACCAGGATAGGAAACGGAAGCATGAAAGTAAGATGGCCGATGTTGAAGCACTGTTTAGGTGGTTTAATTATGAGTGTTCAAAAAGTCCCACTGGACAGCTGCCTGTTGACAGCTAAAGCTGATGAGCTTCCTAAACTTCTCGACATGGAAACCTTCGAAGCATCAAATGGATTCCGATGTCGCTGCAAAGCAAAACACAGCCTTGTCTAAAAAGCTGCGCAGTGAAAAAGCGAACAGCCCTCCCCAACTTTCCCCCCTCTCCACTTCTCCCCCTCGCCACGTTCCCCACTTTTCCCCTCTCCTTTCCCCCCTCTCCCCCTCCACACACTCCCCCCCCACACACTCCCCCCCCACACACTCCCCCCACCACACTTTCCCCCCTCCCTCCCTCTCCCCCCAACTTTCCCCCCTCCAACTTTCCCCTCTCTCCCCCGCAACTTTCCCTCCCCATCCCACTTCCCCCCCTCTCCCCCCCCAACTTTCCCCCCCTCCCCCCCAACTTTCCCCCCCTCCCCCCCCAACTTTCCCCCCCCTCCCCCCCTGCAACTTCCCTCCTCTCCCCCCTGCAACTTCCCCCCCTCTCCCCCTGCAACTTCCCCCCTCTCCCTCCCAACTTTCCCCCCTCCCCTCCTCACCCCCACTTCCCCCACTCCCCACTACCCCCCCAACTTTCCCCCCTCCCCTCCTCACCCCCCACTTTCCCCCCTCCCCTCCCCTCCTCACCCCCCACTTTCCCCACTAACACCCCAACTTTCCCCCCTCCCCTCCTCACCCCCCACTTTCCCCCACTACCCCCCCCAACTTTCCCCCCTCCCCTCCCCTCCTCACCCCCCACTTTCCCCACTACCCCCCCCACTTTCCCCCCTCTCCCCCCCCAACTTCCCCCCCTCTCCCCCCCGCAACTTCCCCTCCCCAACTTTCCCCCCCTCACCCCGCAACTTCCCCCCTCGCCCCCCCCCAACTTCCCCCTCCGCCCCCCCAACTTTCCCCCCTCACCCCCCCCAACTTTCCCCCCTCACCCCCCCAACTTTCCCCCCTCACCTTTCCCCCCACACCCCCTCGCCCCCCCACCCCAACTTCCCCCTCGCCCCCCCACCCCAACTTCCCCCCCCCTCCTATCCCCCCTCTGCCCCCCGCAACTTTCCCCCCAACTTTCCCCCCCTCCCAACTCCCCCCCCCGCCCCCCCAACTTTCCCCCCCTCCCAACTTCCCCCCCCCCAATCTCCGGCCCCCCCAACTCTCCCCCCCTCTCCCCCCCCCCAATCTCCGGCCCCCCCAACTTTCCCCCCCTCTCCACCCCCCCCCCAATCTCCGCCCCCCCAACTTTCCCCCCTCTCCCCCCCCAACTTCCCCCCCTCAACTTCCCGCCTCTCCCCCCCACGCCCCCACAACTTCCCGCCTCTCCCCCCCACCCCCCAACATCCCCCCTCCCCCCCAACTTTCCCCCCTCTCCCCCCCCAACTTTCCCCCTTCCCCCCCCCTCTCCCCCCCCTGCCCCCCCATCTTTCCCCTCTCCCCCCTGCCCCCCCCAACTTTCCCCCCTCTCCCCCCCCAACTTTCCCCCCTCCCAACTTCTCCCCTCGCCCCCCCAACTTTCCTCCCCCCTTTCCCCCCTCGCCCCCCCCCCCAACTTTACTCCCTCGCCCCCCCCAACTTTCCTCCCCCCTCGCCCCCCCAACTTTCCTCCCCCCCTTTCCCCCCCAACTTTCCCTCCCCCCACTTCCCCCCCTCGCCCCCAACTTCCCTCCCCCCCTCGCCCCCCAACTTCCTCCTCGCCCCCCCCAACTTCCCTCCCCCCTCGCCCCCCCAACTTCCCTCGACCCCCAACTTCCCTCCCCCCCAACTTCCCTCCCCCCTCGCCCCCCCAACTTCCCTCCCCCCTCGCCCCCCCAACTTCCCTCCCCCCCAACTTCCCTCCCCCCTCGCCCCCCCCAACTTCCCTCCCCCCTCGCCCCCCCCAACTTCCCTCCCCCCTCGCCCCCCCCAACTTCCCTCGCCCCCCCAACTTCCCTCCCCCCCCAACTTCCCTCCCCCCCCAACTTCCCTCGCCCCTCCCCCCCCCCAACTTCCCTCCCCCCCCAACTTCCCTCCCCCCTCGCCCCCCCCAACTTCCCTCCCCCCTCGCCCCCCCCAACTTCCCTCCCCCCCTCGCCCCCCCAACTTCCCTCCCCCCTCGCCCCCCCCAACTTCCCTCCCCCCTCGCCCCCCCCAACTTTCCTCCCCCCTCGCCCCCCCAACTTTCCTCCCCCCTCGCCCCCCCCAACTTTCCTCCCCCCCTCGCCCCCCCCAACTTTCCTCGCCCCCCCAACCTTCCTC
>NC_141001.1:66724092-66819508 GCF_052327205.1 Somniosus microcephalus
CCCCCTCGCCCCCCCAACTTTCCTCCCCCCCTCGCCCCCCCAACTTTCCTCCCCCCTCGCCCCCCCAACTTTCCTCCCCCCTCGCCCCCCCAACTTTCCTCCCCCCCCCAACTTTCCTCCCCCTCGCCCCCCAACTTTCCTCCCCCCTCGCCCCCCCAACTTTCCTCCCCCCCAACTTTCCTCCCCCCTCGCCCCCCCAACTTTCCTCCCCCCCTCGCCCCCCCAACTTTCCTCCCCCCTCGCCCCCCCAACTTTCCTCCCCCCTCGCCCCCCCAACTTTCCTCGCCCCCCCAACTTTCCTCCCCCGCCCCCAACTTTCCTCCCCCCTCGCCCCCCCCAACTTTCCTCCCCCCTCGCCCCCCCAACTTTCCTCCCCCCCACTTTCCTCCCCTCGCCCCCCCAACTTTCCTCCCCCCTCGCCCCCCCAACTTTCCTCCCCCCTCGCCCCCCCAACTTTCCTCCCCCCTCGCCCCCCCAACTTTCCTCCCCCCTCGCCCCCCCAACTTTCCTCCCCCCTCGCCCCCCCAACTTTCCTCCCCCCAACTTTCCTCCCCCCTCGCCCCAACTTTCCTCCCCCCTCGCCCCCCCAACTTTCCTCCCCCCTCGCCCCCCCAACTTTCCTCCCCCCTCGCCCCCCCAACTTTCCTCCCCCTCGCCCCCAACTTTCCTCCCCCCAACTCGCCCCCCAACTTTCCTCCCCCTCGCCAACTTCCTCCCCCAACTTTCCTCCCCCCTCGCCCCCCAACTTTCCTCCCCCTCGCCCCCACTTTCCTCCCCCCTCGCCCCCCAACTTTCCTCCCCCCTCGCCCCCCCCACTTTCCTCCCCCCTCGCCCCCCCCAACTTTCCTCCCCCCTCGCCCCCCCAACTTTCCTCCCCCTCGCCCCCCAACTTTCCTCCCCCCTCGCCCCCCAACTTTCCTCCCCCCTCGCCCCCCAACTTTTCCTCCCCCCCTCGCCCCCCCAACTTTCCTCCCCCTCGCCCCCCAACTTTCCTCCCCCCGCCCCCCCAACTTTCCTCCCCCCTCGCCCCCCCAACTTTCCTCCCCCCTCGCCCCCCCACTTTCCTCCCCCCTCGCCCCCCCACTTTCCTCCCCCCTCGCCCCCCCACTTTCCTCCCCCCTCGCCCCCCCACTTTCCTCCCCCCTCGCCCCCCCCACTTTCCTCCCCCCTCGCCCCCCCCACTTTCCTCCCCCCTCGCCCCCACGCCCCACTTTCCTCCCCCCTCGCCCCCCCACTTTCCTCCCCCCTCGCCCCCCCAACTTTCCTCCCCCCTCGCCCCCCCAACTTTCCTCCCCCTCGCCCCCCAACTTTCCTCCCCCCTCGCCCCCACTTCCTCCCCCGCCCCCCAACTTTCCTCCCCCCTCGCCCCCCAACTTTCTCCTCCCCCGCCCCCCATTTCCTCCCCCGCCCCCCACTTTCCTCCCCCCTCGCCCCCCCCACTTTCCTCCCCCCTCGCCCCCCCACTTTCCTCCCCCCTCGCCCCCCCCACTTTCCTCCCCCCTCGCCCCCCCACTTTCCTCCCCCTCGCCCCCCCCACTTTCCTCCCCGCCTCGCCCCCCCCACTTTCCTCCCCCCTCGCCCCCCCCACGCCCCCCCACTTTCCTCCCCCCTCGCCCCCCACTTTCCTCCCCCTCGCCCCCCCACTTTCCTCCCCCTCGCCCCCCACTTTCCTCCCCCCTCGCCCCCCCACGCCCCCCCACTTTCCTCCCCCTCGCCCCCCACTTTCCTCCCCCTCGCCCCCCCACTTTCCTCCCCCCTCGCCCCCCCACTTTCCTCCCCCCTCGCCCCCCCACTTTCCTCCCCCTCGCCCCCTCGCCCCAACTTTCCTCCCCCTTTCCCCCCTCACCCCAACTTTCCTCCCCCCTTTCCCCCCTCGCCCCCACTTTCCTCACCCCTTCCCCCCCTCGCCCCAACTTTCCTCCCCCTTTCCCCCTCGCCCACTTTCCTCCCCCTCGCCCCCCCACTTTCCTCCCCCTCGCCCCCCCACGCCCCCCACTTTCCTCCCCCCTCGCCCCCCCACTTTCCTCCCCCCTCGCCCCCCCCACTTTCCTCCCCCTCGCCCCCACTTTCCTCCCCCCTCGCCCCCACGCCCCCACTTTCCTCCCCCTCGCCCCCCCACTTTCCTCCCCCTCGCCCCCCACTTTCCTCCCCCTCGCCCCCCCACTTTCTCCCTCGCCCCCACTTTCCTCCCCCTCGCCCTCGCCCCAACTTTCCTCCCCCTTTCCCCCTCCCCCAACTTTCCTCCCCCTTTCCCCCCCTCGCCCCACTTTCCTCACCCCTTCCCCCCCTCGCCCCAACTTTCCTCCCCCTTTCCCCCCTCGCCCAACTTTCCTCCCCCCTTCCCCCCCCTCGCCCCAACTTTCCTCCCCCTTGCCCCCACTTTCCTCCCCTTGCCCCCACTTTCCTCCCCTTGCCCCCCAACTTTCCTCCCCCCTTTCCCCCCTCACTTTCCTCCCCCTCGTCCCTCCCCCTTTCCCTCCTCGCCCCCCTTTCCCCCCTCGCCCCCCCACTTTCCTCCCCCCTTTCCCCCCCGCCCCCCCAACTTTCCTCCCCCCGCCCCCCCCCGCCCCCCCAACTTTCCTCCCTTTCCCCCCTCCCCCAACTTTCCTCCCTTTCCCCCTCCCCCAACTTTCCTCCCTTTCCCCCCTCCCCCAACTTTCCTCCCTTTCCCCCTCCCCCAACTTTCCTCCCCTTTCCCCCTCCCCCAACTTTCCTCCCTTTCCCCCTCCCCCAACTTTCCTCCCCCTTTCCCCCTCGCCCCCCCCGCAACTTTCCTCCCCCCTTTCCCCCTCGCCCCCCCAACTTTCCTCCCTCGCCCCCCCAACTTTCCTCCCCCCTTCCCCCCTCGCCCCCCCAACTTTCCTCCCCCTTCCCCCAACTTTTCTCCCTCGCCTCCAACTTTCCTCCCCCCTCCCAACTTTCCTCCCCTTCCCCCCTCGCCACCCCCAACTTTCCTCCCTCGCCCCCCCAACTTTCCTCCCCCTTTCCCCCCTCCCCCAACTTTACTCCCCCTATCCCCCTCGCCCCAACTTTCCTCCCCTTTCTCCCTCGCCACCCCCAACTTTCCTCCCTCGCCCCCAACTTTCCTCCCCCCTTTCCCCCCTCCCCCAACTTTCCTCCCATCCCCCCCTCGCCCCCCAACTTTCCTCCCCTTTCCCCCTCGCCCCCCCCAACTTTCCTCCCCCCTTTCCCCCCTCGCCCCCCCAACTTTCCTCCCCCCTTTCCCCCCCCTCGCCCCCCCAACTTTCCTACCCCCCTTTCCCCCTCGCCCAACTGTCCTCCCCTTTCCCCCTCGCCCCCCCCAACTTTCCTACCCCCTTTCCCCCTCGCCCCCCAACTGTCCTCCCCTTTCCCCCTCGCCCCCCCCCAACTTTCCTCCCCTTTCCCCCTCGCCCACCCCAACTTTCCTCCCCCCTTTCCCCCCTCGCCCCCCCAACTTTCCTCCCCCCTTTCCCCCCCTCGCCCCCCCAACTTTCCTCCCCCCTTTCCCCCCCTCGCCCCCCCAACTTTCCTCCCCCCTTTCCCCCCTCGCCCCCCCCAACTTTCCTCCCCCCTTTCCCCCCCTCGCCCCCCCAACTTTCCTCCCCCCTTTCCCCCCTCGACTTTCCTCCCCCCTTCCCCCCAACTTTCCTCCCCCCTTCCCCCCAACTTTCCTCCCCCCTTTCCCCCTCCCCCAACTTTCCTCCCCCCTTTCCCCCTCCCCCAACTTTCCTCCCCCCTTTCCCCCTCCCCCAACTTTCCTCCCTTTCCCCCCCAACTTTCCTCCCCCCTTTCCCCCCTCGCCCCCCCCAACTTTCCTCCCCCTTTCCCCCCTCACTTTCCTCCCCCCAATTTTCCTCCCCTTTTCCCCCCTCCAACTTTCCTCCCCCCTTTCCTGCCTCGCCCCCCAACTTTCCTCCCCATCCCCCTCCCCAACTTTACTCCCCCCTTTCCCCCTCCCCCAACTTTCCTCCCCCCTTTCCCCCTCCCCCAACTTTCCTCCCCCCTTTCCCCCTCCCCCAACTTTCCTCCCTTTCCCCCCCCAACTTTCCTCCCCCCTTTCCCCCTCGCCCCCCCCCAACTTTCCTCCCCCTTTCCCCCCTCACTTTCCTCCCCCCAATTTTCCTCCCCTTTTCCCCCCTCCAACTTTCCTCCCCCCTTTCCTGCCTCGCCCCCCAACTTTCCTCCCCATCCCCCTCCCCAACTTTACTCCCCCCTTTCCCCCCCTCGCCCCCCAACTTTCCCCCTTCGCCCCCCCCAACTTTCCTCCCCCCTTTCCCCCCTCGCCCCCCCAACTTTCCTCCCCTTTCCCCCCTCGCCCCCCCAACTTTCCCCCCTCGCCCCCCCCAACTTTCCCCCCTCGCGCCCCCCCCAACTTTCCCCCCTCGCGCCCCCCAACTTTCCCCCCTCGCGCCCCCCCAACTTTCCCCCCCCCTCGCCCCAACATTCCCCCCCTCGCCCCCCTCAACTTTCCCCCCTCGCCCCAACTTTCCCCCTCGCCCCCCCCCAACTTTCCCCCCTCGCCCCCCCCAACTTGCCCCCCCAACTTTCCCCCCTCGCCCCCCAACTTTCCCCTCGCCCCCCAACTTTTCCCCCTCGCCCCCCCCAACTTTTCCCCCCTCGCCCCCCCCAACTTTTCCCCCCTCGCCCCCCCCCGCAACTTTCCCCCCTCGCCCCACCCCCCAACTTTCCCCCCTCGCCCCAACTTTCCCCCCCTCGCCCTACCCCCCCAACTTCCCCCCCTCGCCCTACCCCCCCCCAACTTCCCCCCCTCGCCCTACCCCCCCCCAACTTCCCCCCCTCGCCCTACCCCCCCCAACTTTCCCCCCTCGCCCTACCCCCCCCAACTTTCCCCCCTCGCCCTACCCCCCCCAACTTTCCCCCCTCGCCCTACCCCCCCCCAACTTTCCCCCCTCGCCCCTTTCCCCCCTCGCCCTACCCCCCCGCAACTTTCCCCCCTCGCCCTACCCCCCCCAACTTTCCCCCCTCGCCCTACCCCCCCCAACTTTCCCCCCTCGCCCTACCCCCCCCCAACTTTCCCCCCTCGCCCTACCCCCCCCAACTTTCCCCCCTCGCCCTACCCCCCCAACTTTCCCCCCTCGCCCTACCCCCCCGCAACTTTCCCCCCTCGCAACTTTCCCCCTCGCCCTACCCCCCCAACTTTCCCCCCTCGCCCTACCCCCCCCAACTTTCCCCCCTCGCCCTACCCCCCCAACTTTCCCCCCTCGCCCTACCCCCCCCCAACTTTCCCCCCTCGCCCTACACCCCCCCAACTTTCCCCCCTCGCCCTACCCCCCCAACTTTCCCCCCTCGCCCTACACCCCCCCCAACTTTCCCCCCTCGCCCTACCCCCCCAACTTTCCCCCCTCGCCCTACACCCCCCCCAACTTTCCCCCCTCGCCCTACACCCCCCCCAACTTTCCCCCCCTCGCCCTACCCCCCCCCAACTTTCCCCCCTCGCCCTACAACCCCCCAACTTTCCCCCCTCGCCCTACCCCCCCCCAACTTTCCCCCCTCGCCCTACCCCCCCCCAACTTTCCCCCCTCGCCCTACCCCCCCCAACTTTCCCCCCTCGCCCTACCCCCCCCAACTTTCCCCCCTCGCCCTACCCCCCCAACTTTCCCCCCTCGCCCTACACCCCCCCCAACTTTCCCCCCTCGCCCTACCCCCCCAACTTTCCCCCCTCGCCCTACCCCCCCAACTTTCCCCCCTCGCCCTACACCCCCCCAACTTTCCCCCCTCGCCCTACCCCCCCAACTTTCCCCCCCTCGCCCTACCCCCCCCAACTTTCCCCCCTCGCCCTACCCCCCCAACTTTCCCCCCCTCGCCCTACCCCCCCCCCAACTTTCCCCCCTCGCCCTACCCCCCCCAACTTTCCCCCCTCGCCCTACCCCCCCCCAACTTTCCCCCCTCGCCCTCCCCCAACTTTCCCCCTCGCCCTACCCCCCCCAACTTTCCCCCCTCGCCTACCCCCTCACCCTACCCCCCCCAACTTTCCCCCCTCGCCCTACCCCCCCCCAACTTTCCCCCCTCGCCATACCCCCCCCCAACTTTCCCCCCTCGCCCTACCCCCCCCCCAACTTTCCCCCCTCGCCCTACCCCCCCAACTTTCCCCCCTCGCCCTACACCCCCCCCAACTTTCCCCCCTCGCCCTACACCCCCCCAACTTTCCCCCCTCGCCCTACCCCCCCAACTTTCCCCCCCTCGCCCTACACCCCCCCAACTTTCCCCCCTCGCCCTACCCCCCCAACTTTCCCCCCTCGCCCTACCCCCCCAACTTTCCCCCCTCGCCCTACCCCCCCCCAACTTTCCCCCCTCGCCCTACCCCCCCCCAACTTTCCCCCCCTCGCCCTACCCCCCCCCCAACTTTCCCCCCTCGCCCTACCCCCCCCCAACTTTCCCCCCTCGCCCTCCCCCAACTTTCCCCCTCGCCCTACCCCCCCCAACTTTCCCCCCTCACCTACCCCCTCACCCTACCCCCCCAACTTTCCCCCCTCGCCCTACCCCCCCCAACTTTCCCCCCTCGCCCTACCCCCCCCCCAACTTTCCCCCCTCGCCCTCCCCCAACTTTCCCCCCTCGCCCTACCCCCCCCCAACTTTCCCCCCTCGCCTACCCCCCTCACCCTACCCCCCCAACTTTCCCCCCTCGCCCTACCCCCCCCAACTTTCCCCCAACAACTTCCCCCCCTAACCATCCCCCCCCTCTCCCACTCGCCGCTGCCATGGTAACGGAGGTCACACTTTAACGGCTCGGTTGGGGAAACATTCACCCCGAACGCCCGCGGCACCGACTAACGCGGCGCGGAGTGGCCGGCCGGCGGGCGGGACCAAAGCCGGGTACTCACGGCGTGTGGCTGTAGTAGGGCCGGTGATGGGGCCGCTTCTCTGTCCCGCTGTCTCCGGGACGCTTGGCAAAAAAACTTTCACCATGGCACCGCCGACTCTACGGCACGCCCAGAGGCTCAGACAGCTTCTTCCCCGGACCGCAGCCAATTCGCAACTCGAAACCTTCAATAATAGCTGCGTATCACTCCCGCTGCCAGCCCACTGCGGCAACGGTGATGGACAGCCCGGTTTTCTCACAGAGCTGGGCGAAACAAAAGTTAACCTGATTGTTATTCTTCATCGCTGCCACCGCAGTTAACTGAAGGTTGTGAACATCGAGCGAATGAAATTTAGGATCTCAAAAGAGCGAGACACATTTTGCTAACCTATTTTAAACAAATAGAGCGGTGTTTATTTTTAAACCCAAAATGAGTCAGCTCCTGAGTGAGAGTTCACCGGTTTCCTTTACCAAACAACTTTAATCAAATAACGTGGGAATAATACCTAGCTCGTTTTATTTTGTAAATTAGCATCATTGCTTTTTTCTTGTGTTTTGCATTTAGGTTTCCGCGTTTGTTTTGTATTTTAAGGCTTTGAAATATGTTTATTGTTCTTATGGTATTAATCATATATATGTTGTATAAATTAACCCATTCTGTGCCCCTACAAGGGAGTCAAAGAAAGAACTATAACACCCTAGCGTCAATTCTCCAATTCAGAATCTTTTCAGCCCTCTTCTGATAGCACAGATAGATTTATCTGTATGTGCCACATTTCTTTTAAAGAAAATTAAAAACAGGAGCAGGCATAGGCCATTCGGCCCTTCGAGCCTGCTCCGCCATAAGATCATGGCTGATCTTCTACCTCAACTCCACTTACCCGCCCTATCCCTTGATTCCCTTACTATCCAAAACTCTTGTCGATCTCTGTCTTGAATATACTCAATGACTGAGCCTCCACAGCCTGCTGGGGTAGAGAATTCCAAAGATTCACAACCCTTTGAATAAAGAACCTCTCCTCATCTCAGTCCTAAATGGCTGACCCCTTATTCTGAGACTGTGACCCCGAGTTCTAGACTTCCGAGTCAGGGAAAATATCCTCCCAGCATCTATCCTGTCAAGCCCCTTAAGCATTTTGTATGTTTCAATGAGATCACCTCTCATTCTTCTAAACTCTAGAGAATATAGGCCTAATCTACTCAATCTCCTCATCCTAGGAATCAGTCTAGTGAACGGTCATTGCACTCCCTGTAAGGCAGGTATATGCTTCCTTCGGTAAGAAGACCAAATCTGCATACAGTACTCCAGGTGTGGTCTCACCAAGGTTCTATTTAATTGCAGTTAAGACTTATTGGCCTAGAAATTCAGTTGTTTGCGCCAGCCACTAGCGCTTTAGGAGGAGGAGATGTGGGGCGCTAGGCGGCCAGCGGCCAGGCGCAGCGCGATCTGCGCCTCTCCCCAACTTCAGTAAAGATTTAGCGGTGGCGCAAAGCCTTTGCGTGCGCTCAGCTGCTCGCGCAGATCCTGACGTCATTTCATCGTGCAACGCCCTTTGTGCGCCCCAAACCGGAAATTCAGTGGCGCCGGCCTATTGTGCACCTGGCGCCCCTAGCGACTGGTAGAGGGGAACGGTTCCCAGTCGCTGCGGGGCGAGGGGGGGCGCAAATTAAAGGGCACTCCTCCTGCAGTAGAAATGGCAGCCATTTTGCAACACTCCTTCTTTGTGAGAGACGGATCTTTGCAGAGAGACAAAGGTAGAGAGCTTTCTGGTTTGGCTCAACACTCGCACAGGTACTTGTGGCTTTAGGCCACAGCTTTGCACTTGTCTTTAACTTCAGAGCCATAGCATTGATTGGAAACATATGGGGGCTGCAATGGGTGCAAACGTTGGCCTTCTCCATAGTCCTGGGCGTTGTACAGATCAAGCAGCAGTGGTCAGGCCTTGCTTCAGGGCTGCAGTGTGCAGGGCGTGGAAGGCAAACAAATCCACCCTCCCCCTTTAAGAGCTCACCGGCGCCAGAGTGTCTGCCGTCAATCAGCAACTCGCCGAACCTGCGCTGCGCCCACCCTCGGGGGTATCGCCCCGGGCCGCCGGCTTAGCGCCTAATGATAGTCGTGCATCGCCTGTTTTAGCGCAGCAGCAACTTCTTGGGGTGATGCCACTGAATATCGGCGAAGGTGGCGCGAAGTTGCGCCGGGCGCAAACTTTAGCGGCCGCCCGGCTGTAGCGCCCCAAACGTGGCTATACTGAATTTCTAGGCCATTAACTCTTATACTTCAATCCCTTTGTAATAAAGGTGAACATACTATTTGCTTTTCCAGTTGCTTGCTGCATGTTAACTTTCTGTGATTCGTGTACAAGGACACCCAGGTCTCTCTGAATACCAACATTTCCTAGTTTCTCATTTAAAAAATATTCTGTTTTTCTATTCTTCCTACCAAAGTGGATAACTTCACATTTCTCCACATTATATTCCATCTGCCACATTCTTGTCCACCCACTTAACCTGTCCACATCCCTTTGCAGTCTCTTTGCGTACTCCTCACAGCTTATTTTCCCACCTAACTTTGTATTGTCAGCAAACTTGGATATATTACACTCAGTCCCCTCATCTAAGTCATTGATGTAGATTGTGAATAGCTGAGGCTCAAGCACTGATCCTTGCGGTACCCCACTAGTTACAGTATGCCAACCCGAAAATGACCCATTTAATCCTACTCTCTGTTTTATGTTCATTAACCAATCCTCAATCCATGCTAATATATTACCCCCAATTCCATGAGCCCTAATTTTGTAATAAACTCTTGTGTGGCACCTTATTGAATGCGTTATGAAAATCCAAATACACTGCATCCACTGGTTTCCCCTTATCTACCCTGATTGCAGTATTTTAATTTTAATTTTATTATGTGCCTTTAAAAAGTCATGAAGTAAGGCTTTCCAAAATGCTCACACATGGATCTCGCGTGAGGAATTCAGGCTTGACCACCTCATCCAACATTAAGTTTCATAATAAAATGTTTGTCCTTCATTTTGTTATTCATTTATTCAAGAACAGCTTAAAGTTTAAAGGGCTTTATTGTCATGTTGTAGAGCCTTCCATGTTTTTCAGGCATGCTCTATTTATTTGTATGCAGAGCAAAGTTCAGTTTCAATAGACAAACACTTGTGCCATATAATCTAAAACTTGTATTTTTTTGTTGTCATGGATGGGAATAGCAGGTCACAGGATGAACAATTACTCTTACCACAAAATATTCAGGTTAGAATTAGCATTAAAATTTATTTACAAGATTTATAATTACCAAGAAGCAAAAAGAACATCTTGATTTGCATGTTACTTCAAACAGTCTTGAAAATAAGTTTGTAATTTTAAGAGTCCTTTTCAGAATCTTTGAACGGAGACTTTGATAAACATAACGTGGGCACTTCTGAGCTCGCTGGAGTCCTATCTCACCACTACAATGAGAAACAAACAGTTCGAGCAAGCTTTTGATATCCCAGATCACAGCTGTTCGCTCACACTAAGCATGTAAACATGCTATTAATCAATTTTACTTTTCAGACAGATAGTGACCTGGAGACTTCTGGCATTTGATGGGTTTCAATTGCTTTTGACACCTAAATTACATATCAAGTAGCTTGACTGTCCTCAAACAGAGAGCTTGGCACAGATATGAGACTGCAAACTTGACTGCGTGAATGTGTCAGAACCATTAGAAAATTACTGATGCAATTAACTTGTAAGTATAGCCAATCAACAGCATTGTGAAGAACCAGCTGGCTGCCTCCGCATTGTCCCACTTCCCCCATACAAACACAAAAATAATTTTATTTAGAAAAAAGCTCCATTTTAACTTCACAATAAATTAGCCTATTCAAAATTACATATGAAAAAGATATTATGCAAAAGTTTTATAATATGAAGCAGGACAGGACCTCAATCATACTGAACAGCAAAATACTGCAGATTCTAGAAATCTGAAATATAAACAGAAAATGCTGGAAATACTCAGCAGGTCAGGCAGCATCTGTGGAGAGAGAAACAGAGTTAATGTTTCAGTTTGTTGACCTTTCGTCAGAACTGGAAAATGTTACAGATACAACAGGTTCTAAACAAGTGCAGAGGCAGGGAAGGGGGAGGGAAGAACAAAAGGTTAGGTCTGTGATAGGGTGGAAGGCAGGAGAGATTAAATGACAAAAGGGACAATGCTGCAAGGGGGAGATAATGGGACAAGTTGACCATCTTTCTAAAGGGATTCTACATCTCTTTAGATCCTGGCAAATTCAGCCCCCCTGAACATCAATTTGTCACCAATTTCCCCCTCCACTTGGTAATGGGAACAGTAGCATAGTGGTAATGTCACTGGGCAAGTAATCCAGAGGCCTGGACTAATAATCCCGAGACGTGAGTTCGCAGCTGGGGAAATTAAATTCAGTTAATTAAATAAATCTGGAATAAAAAGCTAGTATCAGTAATGGTAACCATGAAACTATCGGATTGTCGTAAAAACCCATCTGGTTCACTAATGTCTTTTAGGGAAGGAAATCTGCCATCCTTACCTGGTCTGGCCTATATGTGACCCCAGACCCACAGCAATGTGATTGATTCTTAACTGCCCTCTGAAATGGCCTATCAAGCCACTCAGTTGTACCAAACCGCTATGAAAAACAATAAGAAGAATTAAACCAGACGGACCACCCGGTATCGACCTCGGCACCGGCTACGGACATGGCAACGGCCCACACAGCCCAGTCGACCCTGCAAAGTCCTCCCACAGCTGATGAATCAGTACTCCTCCATATTGTACACCACTTGGAAAAGCACTGAGAGTAGCAAGGGCACAGAATGTAATCTGGGTGGGGGACTTCAATGTCCATCACCAAGAGTGGCTTGGTAGCACCACTACTGGCTGATACCTGAAGGACATAACTGCCAGTCTGGGCCTGCGACAGGTAGTGAGATAACCAACACAAGAGGAAAATCTACTTGACCTCGTCCTCACCAATCTACCTGTCGCAGATGCATCTGTCCATGACAGTATTGGTAGCAGTGACCACCACACAGTCATTGTGGAGATGAAGTTCCGTCGTCACACTGAGGACACCCTCCATCGTGTGTGGCACTACCACCGTGCTAAATGGGATAGGTTCAGAACAGATCTAGCAGGTCAAAACTGGGCATCCATGAGGTGCTGTGGGCCATCAGTAGCAGCAGAATTGTATTCCACCTAGGGTTGCGAAGGGGTGGAAAGTTTCCGGTAAATTTTCCACAGGAAGTTTAGCTTGGGAATTTTGCCCAAAAAAGCACATGCTAGCATAATATTGTTTTTTTTAGTATTTCTTTTTTTCCCACAGGTCCTCTCTTAAAATTACTAACAGAGATGGAATATTAATTATTAAGGAATTTCTTAATCAATATATGTTTATCTTCTTACTTGGCTTGTTTTAATAATTACAAGTTTTGTGTGTGACTGCGAACAAATGTGTCCTGATTGGTTGGATGAGTGGATGAGCGATTAGCTCCCTCTATTGGTGATGTAGCGTCGTGCGTGCACAGGTCATGCTTCCATCAAATGGAGCATCAGGAAAAATTTACTCACCCTGTTGCAATCGTGTTGATCGACCGCAGTTCGACACAGAGACGAATGCCCTTTATTTCTCTGCATAGAACAATGCCACGTTTACTGTCGGATGTGTAGAAGCATTTTACCCCAGGCATTAAAGATGGAAAGTCTGTGTACATGTGCAAACACTGTACAAAGCCATATGTAAAGAATGCCACAAAGATACAGCAGCATTTATCCAAATGCAACAACTTCACTCAAAGCTCACAGCAGTCAGCCCAGAGTTCCTCTGCTTCCATTCAAGAAGATGATGGTTCACATTTAGTATCAGGCTCCTTATCATCAGCAACTCCTGGCCCACTTAGAAGGTTCTTTGATACAATGGATAACCATAGCCAGAAGAATGCAGATGAGTGTCTTGCTCGAGCTGTATATGCGACAGGCTCACCCCTCATGCTCACAGCCAATGTGTACTGGAAGAGATTTTTCAATGTTATTCGCCCTGCATACTGTCCTCCCACCAGACATGCTTTGTCTACTTATTTGCTGGAGGCTGAGTATAAGAGTCCAAGGAAAGCTCAAAGAAACGATAGAGATGGCAGACTGTGTTGTAGTCATCTCAGATGGGTGGTCAAATGTACAAGGGGAGGGCATCATAAACTACATCGTCTCCACTCATCTCCCAGTGTTCTTCAAGAGCACAGACACAAAGGACAACAGACACACAGGCCGATGAGCTGAAAGCGGTCATCAACGATCTTGGATCACAAAAGGTCTTTGCAGTAGTTACTGACAATGCTGCGAATATGAAGGCAGGTTGGGCTGAAGTGGAGGAGGCCTACCCTCATATTACGTCTATTGGGTGCACAGCTCATGGGCTCAACCTGCTCCTCAAGGACATCATGGGTTTGAGAATCTTGGAAACACTGTACAAGAGAGCCAAGCAAGTTGTTAAGTATGTCAGGGGAAAACAGGTAGTTGCAGCAACCTACAACTCCAAGCAAACGACAAAGGACAAGAACAACACACTGAAGCTGCCCAGCAACACTAGATGGGGTGGCGTTGTCATAATGTACAACAGCCTTCTGGAGGGTAAGGAGTCGCTGCAAGAAATGGCAATATCCCAGTCTGGGGATATGGAAACCACCATCAAGAAAATACTGCTGGATGATGTGTTTTGGGAGAGAGTGGTTAGCAGCCTTAAACTACTCTCACCAGTAGCATCTGTAATTGCTCAGATTGAAGGAGATGACGCTGTCTTGTCAGATGTTCTCAGGCTTTTTGCTGATTTAAAAGAATAAATCAGCATTGCCCTACCCACATCCCTGCTGCTCAAAGCAGAGGAGAAGGCAATTGTTCAATTCATACAGACGCGTCAAGAATTTTGTGTCAAGCCGATTCATGCTGCAGCATACATGCTGGACCCAAAGCATGTTGGGAGACCAGTACTTTCTGGAGAACAGATCAACAGCACTTAGTGTGATTTCTACCCTCTCATGCCACCTCAACCTGGACGAGGGCAAAGTTCTGGGAAGTCTGGCAAAGTTCTCTACCAAGCAAGGTCTTTGGAATGGGGACGGGATATGGGAATCATGCAAGCATATCAGTGCACATACCTGGTGGAAGGGACTTTGTGCATCTGAGGCCCCGTCACCCATTGCATCAGTGATACTCCAAATCCCACCTTCATCAGCGGCCTCTGAACGAAACTGGTCACTTTTTGGGAATACGCATACAAAGGTGCGCAACAGGCTGACTAACAAGAGAGTGGAGAAACTGGTGGCTACCCGGGTGAACCTACAACTTATTGAGCCAGATACAGAAGTGTCCACCACACAGCTAGACAGCGACACAGAGGAGGAAATGGACACATCAGAGTCAGAGAATCAGGAGGAGCAATGATGAGTAGAAGACTCAAAGGGACAAAATAAGGACAAATTACAGGCTAAATAAGCTGATGCTCTTTTTATTTTATTTTAGATGGGTCTTTTTTGTGGGGGTTCAATAAAGTTCAAAATTATAACCTAAATAAAGTTTTGAAAGCCTGTTTTTATTTGTATGGAACAGTATGTCTATTTTGATGACAAAAATAATATAAGGGTCAGAGACAAAAACAATCAGTGTGCAAAAAAACTCAAAATTACCATAAATTCCCATGGAAAGTTTCCTCTTTTAAAAATTCCTGGAATTTTGCAACCCTAATCCCACCACAATCTGTAACCTCATGGCCCGGCATATCCCTCACTCTACCATTACCATCAAGCCGGGGGACCAATCCTGGTTCAATAAGGAGTGTAGAAGAGCATGCCAGGAGCAGCACCAGGCGTACCTAAAAATGAGGTGCCAACCTGGGGAAGCTGCAACACAGGACTACATGCATGCTAAAAAGTGGAAGCAGCATGCTATAGGCAGGGCTAAGCGATCCCACAATCAACTGATCAGATCAAAGCTCTGCTGTCCTGCCACATCCAGTCGTGAATGGTGGTGGACCATTAAAGAACTAACAGGAGGAGGTGGCTCCACAAATATCCCCATCCTCAATGATGGTGGAGCCCAGCACGTGAGTGCAAAAGACAAGGCTGAAGCATTTGCAACCATCGTCAGCCAGAAGTGCCAAGTGGATGATCCATATCGGCCTCCTCCTATGGTCCCCACCATCACAGAAGCCAGTCTTCAGCCAATTCAATTCACTCCACGTGTTATCAAGAAACAGCTGAGTGCACTGGATACAGCAAAGGCTATGGGCCCCGACAACATCCCAGCTTTAATGCTGAAGACTTGTGCTCCAGAACTAGCCGCGCCTCTAGCCAAGCTGTTCCAGTACAGCTACAACACTGGCATCTATCCGACAATATGGAAAACTGCCCAGGTATGTCCTGTCCACAAAAAGCAGGACAAATCCAACCCGGCCAATTACCGCCCCATCAGTCTACTCTCAATCATCAGCAAAGGTGATGCATGAGCTGCGATTAGGTCCAATTTAATATGGGAAAAACCCTAGCCTCCCCAGCATTGGCCACACCACAAACTCCATACCCTTGTCACTGATTCCATCCTACTCCCTGGCTGTTGATTCAGGCTAAATATTATGGTTTGTAACCTTTAATCCCTATTCGTCCCTGGCCTGAGCTTCCGACCTCGTATCCTCTCCATCACAAAAGACTCCTTCTTCCACCACCATAACATCGCTGGCCTCTGCCCCTGCCTCAGCCCATCTGGCACTGAAACCCTCAATCTTGCATTTGTTAGCTCCATACTCACCGTCCTCTCCGTCAATCCGTCGCCGCTTCATTCCGCTGATATTGGTCTCTTGGTAGGACTTCTCTTGCTTGTTTCCACATTTTCCTATCTGATCGTAGCCAGAGAATCTCCAGCAATGACTTCTCTCCCCGCCCCGCTGCACCATCCCGTGATGACTTCCAAGGATCTGTCCTCGCCCTCTCTTCTTCCTCATCTACATGCTTCCGCAGATATGGGATCAGATTTTACATGTATTTTGCCAACACCAGTTTTAACTCTCCATCCCCTCTCTCGACCTCTGCCCACTGCCACTATGTTGTCAGAGACTATTTGCACAACATCCTGTTTTTGATGCATCACAAATTTCTCTAGCAAATATTGGCAGGAATGAAAAACATCCTCTTTGGTCCCAGTCACAAACTTGAATCCTCACCACCAATTCCAATCCCCACTATGAACCTCAGCACACTATTTGACCCCAATTGATGCTTCAGACCCATTAGTCAGTCCATAACAAAGATCATCGACAGTGCTATCAAGCAGCACTTACTCACCAATAACCTGCTCACTGATGCCCAGTTTTGGGTTCCGCCAAGACCACTCAGCTCCCGACCTCATTACAGCCTTGGTCCAAACATGGACAAAGGAGCTGAATTCCAGAGGTGAGGTGAGAGTGACTGCTCTTGACATCAAGGCAGCATTTGACCGAGTGGGACATGAAGGAGCCCTAGTAAAACTGAAGTCAATGGGAATTGGGGGGGGAAACGCTCCACTAGCTGGAGTCATACCTAGCACAAAGGAAGATGGTTGTGGTGGTTGGAGGTCAATCATCACAACCCCAGGAGATCACTGCAGGAGTTCCTCAGGGCAGTGTCCTAGGCTCAACCATCTTCAGCTGCTTCATCAATGACCTTCCCATCAACATAAGGTCAGAAATGGGGATGTTCGCTGATGACTGCACAGTGTTCAGCACCATTTGCAACTCCACAGATAATGAAGCAGTCCAGGCCCGCATGCAACAAGACCTGGGCAACGTTCAGGCTTGGGCTGATAAGTGGCAGGTAACATTCGCGCCACAGAAGTGCCAGGCAATGACTATCTCTAACAAGCGAGAGTCCAACCACCTCCCCTTGACATTCAATGGCATTACCATCGCCGAATCCCCCACTATCGACATCCTGGAGGTCACCATTAACCAGAAACGTAACTGGACCAGCCACATAAATACTGTGGCAACAAGAGCAGGTCAGAGGCTAGGTATTCTGCGGCAAGTGTCTCACCTCCTGACTCCCCAAAGCCTTTCCACCATCTACAAGGCACAAGTAAGGAGAGTGATGGAATACTCTCCACTTGCCTGGAAGAGTGCAGCTCCAACAACACTCAAGAAGCTTGACACCATCCAGGACAAAGCAGCCCGCTTGATTGGCACCCCATCCACCACCTTAAACATTCACTCCCTCCACCATGGCTGCAGTGTGTACCATCTACAAGATGCACTGCAGCAGCTCGCCAAGGCTTCTTCAGCAGCACCCCCCAAACCCGCAACCTCTTCCACCTAGAAGGTCAAGGGCAGCAGGCGCCAAGGGAACACCACCACCTCCATGTTCCCCTCCAAGTCACACACCATCCTGACTTAGAAGTATATCGCCGTTCCTTCATCGTCACTGGGTCAAAATCCTGGAACTCCCTCCCTAACAGCACTGTGGGAGTACCTTCACCACATGGACTGCAGCGGTTCAATAAGGCGGCTCACCATCACCTTCTCAAGGGAAATTAGGGATGGGCAATAAATATTGGCCTTGCCAGCGACGCCCAGATCCCATAAACAAATTTAAAAAATGTCAAGGTTCCAATTGACATGGATTTGGCCCACTGCCCCTTGCCAAGCATAAATTAGAGAGCCTCACCCATACACTGATCTGGATGCTCCCCCTAATGAGAATGACTACCAACCCCCACCCCACATTGAGCATAAATCCTGAAGCCAACCCTTCCCCTTGACTGAGCAATACCGTGACCTAACCACCCTCACTGAAATTGTTCCCCACCAACTGAACATGAAATCTATAACACCCCTCCCTCCAGTGAACATGAAATTTGGAATTATCCCCCCCCCTCCCCATTTAACATCAATTTGGGTTCTTCCCCCACTGAACATAGAGATTACACCCCCCCCCCCATTTCAACATGGATAGAAGAATTCCCCCGCTCTCCCAGGCTGAATATGAAATCGGGGATGGCGTCCTTCCCAAATTAACTTCTTTGTTCCCCTAAATCCCATTTTCCCCCTTCCCACTTCTGATTTCTATGATACGATTAATAAGGAATGACAAACGGAGTTACAATACAATATATACAAAACTTTGACTAATCCTGCAGCACAGTGACTCTACGCGTCTCCATCACCCCTCCAGTCAGATGATGTTGCCCTGTGAATAATTAGATCTCGATATGATGACCATGGAAAATACATAGAAGTGACAGGGTGTTAGAGGGATAGTAGTCAACAGATTGAAGGACCTTACTCAGCCTGGAGTTTTTTTTATGTTCTTAAACCTGGATTATGAAATTTGGCAGTCGTAGCAAAAGAAGCAATGTTGAATGGCAAGGTGAAAAATAATAAATTCAATACTAAAACTGCTTTAAAAGTAATGTATTACAACACTGCAATGCAGTCTTGGAGTTCTGGTAACATTACTCCAGCATGTTAACATATGAATGCCTCAAATGTGTTACAGCCTTTCAACATATTCTAAGCCTGGACAATACTCTGTATTTGATCCAACCATTGTTGTGTTATGATAAATTGCTTTTGAGTGCAGTAATCTGTAACCAAATTCCTGTGCGGTCAACAGTAAACAAGTGACTGTACTTGCTGAATGGTTTCAGGCTATTGAGTTTAACAGCACCATCTTCATCATACTAATTCATTTTCCTTCCCCTTTTCCCCCCCACGCAAACCAAATTTATGACAATGGCAAACTTCTCTTACAAATGAACTTTGTCATCAATTCTGACACCAGCTTATAAAGTCTTAGTGAGTAGTCTAACTGCTAACTGATTTCATTCAACAGTATGTGACTTAGAAAGTCTCAAGTCTAGGATTTGATAGCAACTGAATACTTCTTAATGGAAATAAGTTACTTTTCTTACCAAATTGTATTTGTTCTAATGAATGGACTATGCAAGTTTTTTCTGTGCTTGTTCCTAGAGTAAAGCAAGAGCTCCACCAAATGGATGAGCAAAAAAGTGTACGGGCACTGAAACAGAAACAGAGACTGCTGGAAACTCTCAGCAGGTCAGTCAGAATCTGTGGAGAGAACAGAGGAGTTAACATTTCAGGTGTAGATCCTTCACAAGAATAATCTATATATATTGACCTGTTGAATGCTTCCCACATTTTCTATTTTTATTTTCTATTTCCAGCATCTGCAGTTTTTGGCTTCTTGTTCAACACTGAAATAATGATGATTTTGTGCTTAAATAATGATGAATTTGTGCTTAAATAATGATGATTTTGTGCTTATTGTGGACAACAGAAGCCACTTGTTTTAGCTTAAAATGTGTATTTCATCTAAATTATTTATTTTGTAATCACTTCTAATAATTGGTTATTTAATAAAAATGTGTTGTTTCAGAAACAAAGTTAAAATGTTATTAACATAATAAAACAGCAGTACTTTCCAATTTTTATATATTCCCCAATTTTTGACTTGAAAAGTTTGCACAGTAAATTAAATGATAAAATACCCAGTGTTATAGTGAAGTCTGTCTTGTGAGATCCTTTGTTATGGTGAAATAGATCCAAAACTCCAACTTTAATCACATATGTGCCTTTATGCACACAATGTAAGCAAAGCCAGAACAAGAACATGATTTAGGTTTTCATCGCTTTGTGGTCATAACCAAGGCAATATGATCAGGCTTTTGTTCAGTGGTTACAGTTCTCTTAATGTAATATCACTGATGATTAATCTATATCATCACTTGCATTTTTGTTGTTTTTACTGCATTGATCTTGCAACAAACCACAGGGTGATATGTTGTTAGTTCAATATCAATTGGAGCATTTTTCTTAGTTTTCAGTATTGGAACATAGGAACAGGCCATTCAGTTCCTCAAGCCTGTTCTGCCATTCAATTAAATCATGGATGATCTGTATCTCAACTCTATTTACCAGCCTTGGTTCCACATCCCTCAAAACCTTTACCTAACAAAAATCTATCAATCTCAGTTTTAAAATTTTCAATTGATCTAGCTTGAACAGCTGTTTGGGGGAAGAGAATTCCAGATTTCCACTACCTTTTGTGTGAAGAGGTGCTTCCTAACATCACCTCTGAACGGCCTAGCTCTAATTTTAAGGTTATATCCCCTTGTTCTGGACTCCCCCCCCCCCCCCCCACCAGATGAAATAGTTTCTCTCTATCTACCCTATCAAATCCTTCAATCATCTTAAACACCTCAATTAGTTCACTATTCTCAAAGGGATACAAGCCTCATCTATGCAACCTGTCCTCATAATTTAACTCTTTAGTCCCGGTATCATTCTGGTGAAACTGCACTGCACCCTCTCCAAAGCCAATATAACCTCATAAATGTGAGGGTAGGGATTACAGTACCACCATCTTTACATTGTTTACCTTGAATGCTGGTCACATGTCAATCCCCAACTACAAGAATGTAAGAAAGAGACACAAACAAACAGCACAGAAAGGCAACTATAAGACAACAGAAAACAACAGAGAAAACACAGATACTGCTACCAACACAAAGACGATGCATACAAGAAAGACGGAGTGTATCCTGTGACTTACTGTGAGCATCACTATAGGAGATCCACTAGTAGCTTTAAAAAATACAAAATAAAAGTTGTAATGGTTGATTCTATGCCATTTGATATTCTGCTGAGTCACTTTGAAACAATGCCAATGTATAACATATTATTTGCTTCTTGTTGTATTGCTAGGTCATGTATATTTTCCACTACTTTATATTAAATAATAGCAATAGCACAAAGTACACAAACAATCACTTAGTAGCATCGATAGCATAGTAGATAGGGATTAAACACAGCAAGCTATCCAGTCTTGGCTGTTTCATCAAGGCGAGGTTTCCTGTGGAATGCAAATGATTTTCCACATGGATGTAAGGAAGAACATTGAGATAAGTCACACAGGGCTGCTCCAGTGCAACTCCTAGTGGTCAGATTGAAAAGTCTCGGATGAACTCACCTTACCTGCCTTGTTGGCCAGAGAATGAGCTGTAGGGAAAAATATCCAATCTTTTGTATCTGTGAGATTCATAGGCATGTATCATGGAGCCTGGTAGGACCACGCATAAAGTTTATGTTCCTGTTTGTGTATATTTCAAATTAATGATACGAACAGATTCCAACATTCTGATTACGATTTAACCACTGGAAGAAACTATTCTAAAAACAACTCTTTCTAAACCTCCAGGCCCACAAGGACAAAAAAGAGAGAATATAAATATAAATGCAAATAAGTCAAAGGCTCCAAGGGCAGTTTGCCAGAGTTTGAGGGCCACATGTGGTCCTAATTCTACACTTTGTACACCCTTGATATAGGGGAATAATACTCAAATTGGAGAATAGTAATAACACAAGAGCACAACCCATTTCTTAGTAGAAACAAAAACAGAAAATGCTGGAGACATTCAGCAGGTCAATCAGCATCTCTGAGAATAGATTAAAAAAAAGACTTGTATTTATATAGTGCCTTTCACGACCACAGGATGTCCCCAAGTGCTTTACAGCCAATGAAGTACTTTTGAAGTGTAGTCACTGTTGTAATATAGGAAACGCGGCAGCCAATTTGCACACAGCAAAATTCCACAAACAGCAATATGATAATTACCAGATACAGGGTAATCTGTTTTAGTGATGTTGGTTGAGGGATAAATATTGGCCAGGGCATTGGGGAGAATTTCCCTGCACTTCTTCGAATAGTGCCATGGGATCTTTTACATCCACCTGAGAAGGCATACAGGGCTTCAGTTTAACGTCCCACCGAAAGATGGTACCTCCAACAGTGCAGCACTCCATCAGTACTGCACTGGAGTGTCAGCCTAGATTTTGTGCTCAAGGACTTGAACCCACAACGTTCTGATTCCGGCGAGAGTGCTACCCACTGAGCCATGGCTAATATCTAATATTTCAGGTGTAGATCCTTTGCCATCTCTTAGTAGCATGAATGGCATAGTAGGTGTGAATAATAACACAGCAAACCAACCTGAATAATTCTGAGCATGTTGTTCATAAATTCGTATGATCAAATACTTCCAAAGATTACATCACCAAAATGATGCTGGGCATAAAACAAGTTGTCATATATTTATGAATTAGCAGGTTGCAGAGATTAACTGTTCCAGGCAATAGTTGTTAAGGATTCAGTAAATGCCCTGTGCACATAAACATGGTTAGAACAGTTGCTTAGAAAAGGCATGGAATGTTATTGAGTATGCAATGCTGCAGTCACACAGGTTTGGGTAACTTTGTTTTTAATCTTAAAATTGCCCATAAAGAGTCAAATGTAAAATGGTCATTTTTTCATAAACAATATAGATTCACATTTAGGAAAGAAATGTTCCTCCCTTCCCAACATAGGTTCAACTGCCTCTGCCTGCAAAGGAGGTTTTTTTAAAAATACAATAGCAAAATACTGCAGATGCTGGAAATCTGAAATAGCAACAGAAAATGCTGGAAACACTCAGCAGGCCAGGCAGCATCATAGGTACACAAACACTGTTCAAAGCAAAGCTTTCCACTTCTGCATCACAATCTTGTGCCTCCTTGTCTAATCAAAGACATTAAAGCTGTGAAATGTCCGCTTAGCATGGAGGCTATAAACGTATGTTTTTTTCCCCCTCAGTACAAGATCAGCCTTGGTTCTTTATCAGTTACCAAGTCAGGACAAACATATTGGCCCAGATTTTCCTGCCAAATTAACAGTGAGGCTAATGGCGCGCACCATTATTTATGCGCAAATGCTACAACAACTTCAGGCAAGGGGCAGATGCGTGGTTAAACTCATATCCAAAAGTTGCTGTACAAGTTGCGTTGCTCTGCTATTAGCTTTGTGAAAATGGCATTTCGCAGTCTGCCTCCCCATTGCAATGTATTGAATGGCGTGAAGTTGCTGTATTTGCATGGTAGATACGAACTAAACGCACCGCAAAAAGTTAAGTCTTGTCTATTACAGTCTAAGTACTCTTTTAATAACGTGGTAAGTGTTAATTTCTGCCAATAAACCTCTCTGACACTGAAAATTAACTATTACAAGCATGGAGTCTCATTCTTTTAGGTTTTAATTGTTGTTAGAGATTTAAAAAATGTAAAATTTTAAATGTAATTTTTTTATAAACCTTTTGCTTTCGGTTTCTTTTTTCCTCTCTTAATCCAATCTTTCTTTCCCTTTATTTATTTCTCTTCCTGTACCGGATTTGACATTGAATTCACCCACTCTAACTTACACTTCCTTCTCAGTCCTTCAATCTGAATGGTTAAGGAGATAGACAGTTGTTTGCCCTATTTCCCTCGCTGCGACGTTATCAGCTCGCACTTGCAGCAACTTGCCATGCAAAAAATTTAACACTTAAAACGTACAAGGGCATCTAACTAATGGCAGATGCTGTTAGATGCCCTGCTATAACAAAAATTGATTCCTTCCCTTATGGTTGGGCACACTCCTCCAGAGCAAAAACAAACAGGGCAGCATGAGTCAGTCAAATGGCTCAATGGATTGGACTGACTTTCAGTGCTCACCTGAGAGATAAATTCAGTTTGTCTTAATGACTAGTCTCTACAGTTGGTCAGATCGTGTGCAAAATTTGGGATGTTTTGAGAGTCTGGATTTTCCCAAAACAAATGGCAAAACCAGGGAAAGTGTTTGGTCTGTGAAACATAGAAACATAGAAGATAGGAGCAGGAGTAGGCCATTCAGCCCCTCGAGTCTGCTCCGCCATTTAATGAGATCATGGTTGATCATCCAAATTCAGTACCCTGTCCCTGCTTTCTCCACACATTTGAATGTTTGATAATGTTTTCTTCATTAGCTTATAGTATTGTATTTTTGAGAGTGCTTTTTGTTTTGAAAGTCCTTTATAATAAATTGAAATTATTTCCTCAATTTCAAAGTTAAAATATATATATAATAAACAAAATCACGAGACAGGTTAGTGACAATGTACAACACAGGTTCTTCAGACTCTATGCAAGGGTTTGAAGTCATCTCCCCTAATTACAGTATTAAGACTCCGACACCTGATGTTGCATTTTTTTAATGATTATTATTCAACATATTATCTGAGATTAGAAACAAATATGATTGATTGGAAAAGTATTTAATATACAGTGGCACTATTGGCATCAACCTTTCTGTATTTATTTATCTAAATAATCCCAATGTTACATTGCTTCAAGAAGTACCTTTGCATCATTTCTTGTAGTAGACAATATAAAACTTTGAGGTCAACCATTACTTCTTTTTATTAAAAAAAAAGAAAATTATGCAATTATACATTTTATTTCTGAGCAGCCAAAGTGAAGGCCTGTAGCGTGGGATACCAGCAAAATCAAAAGGAGAGAAAGAGGTGATATAAATCAGAAAATACTGATTAGATCAGTTTTAAAAGAACAGGAAGAATGAGGCACATAAGGAGTTCTACAGTTTTAACGTCTTGAGAAAGAATGAGTTAGCTGAGTAAAAAGATATAAAATTCTAACAAAATAAATAGCTCTTGGTTAGATCATTTGGAAATTCAGATTGTAATAAAATTATTTAGCATATGTGATTTTGAATGAGGAAAACAAACTGCATTACTATGGTCTCTGAAACTGAATAGAGTTCTGGACATTTCTGACCATGGCAGTTTCCTCAATTGGGCACAAAAAATAATTTAGCTTTACTTAATGGCAGAGAGGTTGACAATATAATCCTTACAGAAAATTGGTGGCACCATTTTGTTAAACTTTATACATGAAATAGTCTTTAAAATATGTTAAGCAGGGTTTATATTCAATTTTTTAAGCATTTCTTAAGCACTCCATACCCAACTTTCAAGGTCGAAGAATAAACCTATTATGATTAGCTTTGATGTCAACCAAGGTACAAAAAATCTACTCAAAAGATCTCTGAAAATGCAGGATCCTTCATCAGGAAGTCATGGTTTACTGTTATAAGCCTGATTGAATCTCTGAAAGTGCAGTATCCAAGATGTGATTTAAGTGATATTCAAAATGATCCTGTATCTGAATACAGAAAATTATTCTAAAGAACTGATGTTCACATTGGCAGCATAATACCTTTCAAAAGAAAGGATCTCAATCAAGCCTTAATTTAAATATTTTTTCGGACTTTGCCTAGCTACTTGACTATCCTTACTTTGACCTTCAAATATATTTCAGTTGCATTCAAAATGAATCTCCTATTTGATTAATTTTCAGCTATTAAAGGTGCTGCGCTTGGCCGTTGGAAGGCAATTGGCCATTTATATTGGATCTGGGTGAGCAATGCATCTACTGTAAAATTCTAAATTATTTCTCTGAAATTTTTCAACTCCCACATCAGACATCCATTATGACATAATCCCTTTTGACACCTCATGGCCATTGTTCTTCATTGGCAACAGGTTCCTCACTAATGTGCTTCAAGCTATTCTAACTTCAACCTTGGTACTTTTTCAGAATAAAGCAAGGAGAACAAAGGAATTTATGACAGAAAACAATGAATGGTCAGAAATAAATTAACAGCATGCATGGGTTTATTGTTATTAAAGGCTTCTACAATTATTCGTGTGATGCTGGTGTACTTACTAGCAGCAAACCAACTCCAGACCATATGCTTTGCTGTATTTTCACCACTGATTAGCCATAATTCTTCAATATACAAAAGTCCATCCTATGTTCCATCCTGCCTACAAATTTATTTTTCCCCCTCATTTCCTTTCTACTCTCTGGAAGCACTAACTCATGCTGGACCAAGTAATCATTTCTCAAGCGTCAATCTGGAAATTGCGTGTCAGCTGTTTTTTTGACTGGGGTCTGAATCATTCCTCACCCAAAGGTCACTCATTAAGTACTTTCCAAGAGTCTTTTAATAGCAATGAGAAGCAAAAACCTTGCCTTATTTTTCCTCTCCCTGGCCCAAGGGTGCTCACGTTAATTGTAATTATGAATGGCCAATTTGCCTGAAGTCAGTTAACTCAACATAGGCTGGAGATTGAACTTGTGGTCTTCCTGAAATGTATGGCTCAGTGCCACACTGGCTCAGTTAAACCACTGGGAGAAGCACCGACTGTCAATATACCATTAAGAACAACATCACTGAGAGTAACTACACCATCTACAGGATTCAATTGTTTCTATGTTCATCATTTCACTCCAATATTTGCTCACACACTCAGAGACTCAATATCACACTTTCAAAAATATTGGGGTAGATTTTCAACGGGCGCAAAATGGGCGAGGCAGCCATGTCGCTCGCCTGATGATGTCACCGCGAGGCATGAATCCTTTTCAGGTTCCTGCCTCATTTAAATTTGATGGGCGAGCTGTCAGCACAAATCACACCAGTAATTGGATATTTTGCCCTTGGGGCGTGTCTAATGTCAGTTCCTCGTGGCCTGCCCCTCTTAAAGGGGAGGTGCAGTGCTCATTGTGGAGCTCAGCTGAAGGCTGCTTGCGTGCTGGAAGGCAAAACATGTCAACTGGGAGAGCGCCAAGATTCTCTGACAATTTCAGGCAAGCGCACTGGACACCGAAAAGCCCTGATTCAAAGTAGCGACAGGCGATTTCTGTGCGTGAAACAGACATGCCTTAGTACTCATTTTTTGAAGGTAAAACAGGCACTCAGGTTGAAAGTTCGCCTCTCCCATTGTTACATACGCAGTCACATTAAAACTCAGCTCTCAACATTAGGGGGGAAAAATTGGGTCGCGCCCCAAATAAGTTAGCGTCCCCGCATCCGAAATTCACCAGTAGCACCCCAAGAGGGGGGTGAGGCGCTATTGGAAGTGCCCCGCCTCCCTCTTGGGGCGCTGCAAGTGAATATCGTGGCGCTACGTGCCGCAGCGCATGGCGCCTCGATACTGCAGGCCTTCCTCCCCTTATTAAAGGGGAGGGGCCTAGCACAGCGCGACACGGGGCCCAGCTGGGCACTTCGCGGGGGAGGGGCTGCACAGAAGGCTGGGGACGGCAAAGCGGACAGGTGCTGGCTGGCGGCCAGCAACAAAAGTGGCTGCCTGGCACCTTCCCTTTAATTTGCGCCGCCCCAGTCACAGGTAGGCCCCCTGACCCTGTCGGACATAGCGTCCGGCAGTAAGTCAGAGAGCGCTACTGAGCAGCTGGGGCGCTGCACACGGCGATGACGTCATCGCTGGCGGGCACTAACGGTTACCGCCGCCGCTAACCTCCCACTGAATTTCACGGGAGGCGTTAGCGATGCTAGTTGCTTTGTGCCCAAATCAACCAAATTTTCCCCCATTAGGACTCTATGAGTGTCAGTTATATCTAAGTAATTCATGAATATAACCTTAGTTTAGTTCCTTCTTTTGATATCCAGATTTTTCCTGAAAAGATGGTAGGTATGAAAGGCCCATTTATTTGTTAATGACTCATCCATACCTTGGAAGCAAACCTTGCCATTCATTGTCTCACTTGCACATGAGCTGTATGCCAAATAGAGCTAGGATTAGGAGCCATTCATAATTGTCATCAGTTACACAAGAGTACAAACAGTACTATGGAAGAGATAGAGGTCCATGTGCAAAAATGATCAATTTCCATTATTTCTTATATTCTGTTTAGGGAGTGTATAAGCAGCGAGTACTCTTTGTGAAGAAGATGACAGTTATGGATGTCTACCTAGCTTTTGACATATTCTAGCCCTCGCAGTCATTATGAGCTGCTTCGTGATTTGTGAACAATTCTTGATGAGGTGAATAATGTTGTGTGAAATTGTATGTGAGATTTAAAGTGGCTCCTGCTGATTCATACATTTTTATTACAACTGAAAGGTTTGGCCAATTTTCAACCAGCTTTATCCAGTCAAATTTCTGGAGAAAGCTAGCAAGAAAGGCTTTCAGAAATTATTGCTAAGATGTTTAGCAGTTATGTTGGATTGATTTCCATTATGTTTCAACTACCTGAATCTGAAACCATTTTACTCTCAACATTAAGAGTATCTTGAGAGCCTCATTGTTATTCATTAACAATGATAAAGCCATTGAACTACAAGAGGATCAAGAGGATAAAGAACAGTTTTTACGCTGCAGACAAAATTACTAGAAGAAAATGCCATCTCCCAATTTAGATGAAATACATCATTTCCCAGCTAAGATGGCAGCCAGAAAACTTGCTCACAGGGTACTGACATTGCTGTGTTGTAATCAACAATAGATATTCTATAAAACAACCTGAGCTATTCACACATTAACAATTCCACGACCAACACTGAATGGATACCACTGCCCCCAGTGAGCGTAAATCACAGCCCCCCACCCCACTGAACAGAAATATCACCCTTCACTCACTCAACACCCTTCACCCAGTCAGTAAATATTTCAGCATCCCACTCTTCCTCAGTAGCCAGATATCAAGGCATCCCTTCTTCCTCACTGATGTTAAATAAACGCTACCTAAGTACGTACTGTACTAAAGTGAAGCAAAGGATTCAGCACAATTCCCCCACCTCCCACTGACCAGCAATCAGTGCACACTCTCATCCCACAACCCACACACATGCAGAAATCATCCCACCCAATCGCCCACCATGCAAAAATTCAATCAACACCACCCCCCCCAACCTGAGCAGAAATGCAGTTATTAACCTCCACCCACCGAGCAGAAACAAACACACCAACCCCCTCCCTCCCAACTCACCAGCAATTAGACCACAGCCACTCCCGGTGCAAAGCTGTAATCCTGTCACCAAGCACCCCCCCACCCCCCATTCTCCAACCATGAGAAGAAATCATTACACAAACTACACCCCAGAAAAAGTTTGAACCCCAGGCCACAGGGCAGAATTACCACAGCAAACTCCCACCCCCACCCCACCCCTCCAAATAACAGTAATCTGGTTACTAACTCCACATCACTCTCACCTATCAGAAATTTGGCTAACTCAGTTTCCCCTGCCTCACACTGAGGATAAAGAGGTGCTGCTACCCCCACCTGTCCAGGGAGGGCAAACTTGGCCTTCCATTCCATTGACAACAAAGAAAACCTTACCCCACTGCACGCCAATGAAAAATGCAGCCTTTCCCCCACCTCCCAGGACAAATTTGTTCTCCACCTCCCACACCGAGGACAAACAGGGTCTCCCTCTCCCACACCGAGGACAAACAGGGTCTCCCTTCTGTAATGTATATACCTTTAAGGGGGGGAACTACTTTTTACAGCTCATGTATACTGTAGTACCGGCAGTGACCACACCTGTATATAGCACTGAGTAGTAATCTGTACAGGCAGTTGCAGTGTGAGTCACGTTGAGTAAACACCAGTTGTACCGTTCTCCACAGTCTGTGTCTTATTATAAACGGACGCAACATTGGCGACAAGGCAGGTTCGAACCTACCTGCAACTCTGCATCACCTCCTGGGGATTCGTTCCTGGAGATCAGTGGATTGGAGGTCAAGGCCAGAGACTCGGGCGTCGACCACGGGCAACCACCCAGTCATCCAGCAGAGACTCGAGAATTGCGGGGGAGGCTGTCGAGAGCCAGGCTTGGCTTTCCAGTCGAGGTGGTCCAGCGAAACGGGCTGGCAACAGCTAGTGCGCAAACCCTTCCCGGACAGCGGCGGGCCAGAGCCCGACCGAGCGGCACAGCAAAGGGCCGAGCAGCGTCGACGGGGGAGAGAGAGAGAGAGGGCAGAGCGCACAGGGTGCAGCTGGTGTTCAGGGGCCGAGCAGCGTCGGAGAGAGGGAGAGAGAGAGACGCGCAGAAACCCGCGAGGCACTGCCATTGCCACGAGGACCACCGAGAGCGGCGTTGGCAGCAGCGCAGGAGAAGCGCGCGAAACCTACAGGGCACCGCCATTGCCACGAGAACTGCCAGGAGTGGCGTTGGCAGCAGCGGGGGAGGAAGGAAAGCGTGGGAGAAGCCATTGGGAGACGCCATTTTAAACCACACCCAAAATGCCGAAGAGTGGCAGTATCACCGCATTTGACAATGAAGTCGAAGATTGGACTACATATGTCGAACGAATAGAGGTGTACTGCAAGGCAAATGAGGTGTCAGATGACAAGAAAGCGTCGGTATTGTTAAATTTAATGGGTGCAAAGACGTATGGTTTATTACGAAATCTAGTAACCCCAACGAAGCCAATGGAAAAGAGTTTTGAAGACATAGTAACGATACTACAGGAACATTTAAACCCCACACCGCTGCTGATAGCAGAAAGATTCAAGTTTCACAAACGGAACCAGCATAAGGATGAAAGCAATGCTGATTATTTAACAGAACTGCGCAAACTATCGAAACACTGCCAGTTTGGAGCGGGACTGGCAGATACCTTAAGGGACAAGTTTGCGTGTGGGCTTCAAAGTGAAGGAACCCAGAAACGGCTTTTATCTGAAAAGGACCTTACGCTGGAAAAGGCTTTCAGCATTGCGGTATCATATGAAGCAGCAGCACGGGGCGCTGCAGAGATACAACAGAGACCGCAAGAATATGGCACAAACGAAATGTCATATAGAACAGAGAAGTGCTATCACTGCGGCAGAACAACACACGACCAGAATGATTGCTGGTTCAAAGACAAAGTGTGCAGACAGTGTGGAAAAGTAGGACACATAGCACGAGTCTGCAGGTCGGGAAAGAAAACCAGCAATAAGAAACCTACCAAAGGAAAGTACAAGAAGGTACATAAGATGACGGAGAATAGTTCAGACGAACAAAAGAGTGATAACGACTCTGAAAGCAGGGAACTGAGTTGTCTGAAACTACATAATGTGATCACAACGGAGGATCACCGAACCATTTGGGTCACTCTCAAGATAGCAGGAGTCCAGGTAAAGATGGAATTGGACACAGGATCAGCCCTAACAGTCATAAACCGACGGGACTACGAGCGGCTATTCTCACACATACCCTTGAGAGACACAAAAATTATTTTGAAGAAGACGTACACGGGGCAAAAAGTCTACCCCAAAGGAAAAATAAGGGTGACCATTATATATAACGGTAAGGAAACACCAAAACTAGACCTGTATGTATTGCAAGATGGAGGACCACCATTACTGGGACGTGAATGGATCCGGAAAATACAACTGGATTGGCATTCCATACAGGCACTGACTGTGGCTGACAAAAAGGATGACGACGTCACACCTGGGCGACTGTCAAAGATCCTAACTGATGCAAAAGAAGTGTTCCAGCAAGGACTCGGAACACTAAAAGGCATGACAGCGACGATTAAAATTGAAGAAAACGCAAGCCCAAAATTTTTTAAGGCCAGACCGGTACCTTATGCGATCCGCCCAGCCGTCGAAGCAGAGCTGGAGAGTCTGGAACATTCAGGTGTACTGTCCAAGGTAGACTGGAGCGAGTGGGCTACACCCATCGTCCCTGTGATGAAAAAGTCGTTGAGCAGCACGCCTGGGGAACCAAGGAAGGTTCGCATCTGTGGAAACTTTAAAGTAACAGTGAACCGGTCCTTCATGCCGTACAATATCCACTTCCGCGGATTGAAGATATTTTCGCCTCGCTATCTGGAGGGAAACGTTTCACTAAGATTGATCTGGCCCAGGCGTATCTGCAAATGGAGGTAGAAGAAGCATCAAAAAAATACCTCACAATCAACACCCATAAAGGTCTCTACCAATACAACCGGCTGGTACTCGGGGTAGCATCAGCTCCGGCTATTTGGCAGAGGGCAATGGAACAAGTCCTGCAAGGGATCCCAGGGACCCAGTGTTATTTGGACGGCATCCTGGTCACGGGCGAAAATGACAGTGATCACCTTGCCAACCTGGAGCAGGTGCTCGCTAGATTGCAGGAATATGGGCTCCGAGTTAACTGCCCCAATGCGATTTTTTTAGAAAACAAATCTCGTATTGTGGCCACGTTATCGATAAAGAGGGGTTACATAAGTCCCCAGAGAAGATTGAGGCAGTAGTCAAGGCTCCAGCACCGGAAAATGTGTCACAACTGAGGTCGTTCCTCGGGCTGGTAAACTACTACCATAAGTTCTTGCCAAATTTGTCTACAATACTACACCCACTGAACACCCTACTGCAAACTGGTGTGCCATGGAAGTGGAGTGACGAATGTAGATGAGCTTTCCAGAAGAGCAAAACACTAATCACATCGAAAGAGGTATTGGCCCATTACAACCCAGCATTACCAATTCGGTTGGCGTGTGATGCGTCACCCTACGGCATTGGAGAGGTGCTGTCGCACAAATTCTCGGATGGCTCAGAGAGGCCAATAGCCTTTGCGTCACGATCACTAACCTCAGCCGAGCGTAACTACGCCCAGATTGACAGGGAGGCCCTCAGCCTAGTGTGGGGAGTGAAAAAGTTCAATCACTATCTGCACGGGCAGAAATTTACCTTGCTGACTGATCACCAGCCTCTTGTCTCCATTTTTAATCCGAAGAAGGGCGTTCCGGTGATGACTGCGCAACGACTACAAAGATGGTCACTTTTTCTAGGGGCGCACCACTATGAGATTGAATATAAGGGCACGAAACAGCATGGAAATGCTGATGGGCTATCACGCCTGCCACTGCCTACTGCGGAGGAAACACCAGCAGTGGATCCTGTCGAAATATTCCATTCGACTATAGTTGAATACCTACCGGTAACTAACGCTTGTATCGAAAAGGAAACCCGAAATGACCCGACACTGTCTCGGGTATATGATTTGACGGTGAAGGGATGGCCAGCACATGGCGACTCACTGTTGCCAGCATTCTCGACAAGGAGAGAACAGCTGTCAGTGTGCTGGGGGACCTTGATGTGTGGATCCCGAGTGGTAATTCCACCCAAGTTAAGGGATAGAGTGCTCAATGAGCTTCATGAGGGTCATCTGGGAGGGGTAAAAATGAAAAGCCTAGCCAGGGCTTATGTGTGGTGGCCGGGAATCGATAAACAAATCGAGGACCTGACCAAGAGCTGCTCAGGATGCCAGAAAGTCCAAAATGCACCACCACAGGCCCCTCTACACCCATGGGAGTGGCCCTCATCTCCATGGCAACTGGTGCATATTGATTTTGCTGGTCCATTCATGGACTCAATGTTTTTAATAGCCGTGGATGCGCACTCAAAATGGCCGGAGGTCATCAAAATGTCCTCCACCACCACGGAGAAAACTATTGCAGTCCTACAGACCATTTTTGCCAGGAATGGCTTGCCAGAACAGATTTGCTCCGACAACGGACCACAGTTTGTGTCCGAAGAGTTCCGGAGGTTCTTGAAAAAGAATGGGGTAAGGCATTACACATCCGCCCCGTATCATCCAGCCACAAATGGATTGGCTGAGAGGTTCGTACAAACCTTTAAGAAGGCAATAAAGGCTATGTACAATGACAACATTCCGCTGCAGCACAAGGTGGACAATTTCCTGTTCGTCTACCGGAATGCGACACATGCAGTCACCAACCAGGCCCCAGCCATGATGTTCTTTAACCGAAGGTTAAGATCTCGCCTGGATTTGCTCAGACCAAACGTACGAAGAGATGTTGAGAGTAAGCAATTCCAGCACATCCATGAGAAGCCAACAAGGAGCTTCAATGTAGGGCAACCAGCCTTGGCCCGCGACTACCGAACAGAAAAATGGCAGCCAGGAACGATATGCACACGGCAGGGCCCACTAATGTACACAGTGGACGTTGGGGAGAACATTGTGATACGCCATACTGACCAGATCCTAGAGTCACAGGAACAAGTCAACCCCATGCCTCGCCCATACATACCTGGTGATGAACCCGACGTACAGGTCGCATCTACCCCAGAAACAGTAGCATCGGAAGCTGATGAACCAACCGACGGCAGGGGGCCAGAATCGCCTCCGCACCAAGAGCAAGGCACTCGGGAAAGGCGCTATCCAGAAAGGATCAGGAGGCCTCCCCAAAGACTGAATATATAAATAGACTATTTTCAGCTAATGTTGCATGTTAAAAGTGTTAATTGTAATTAGTTTGATATTTAATTGTTAAATGAGTGTTATGGTACTGTTAATCTAAAAGGGGAGGAATTGTAATGTATATACCTTTAAGGGGGGGAACTACTTTTTACAACTCATGTATACTGTAGTACCGGCAGTGACCACACCTGTATATAGCACTGAGTAGTAATCTGTACAGGCAGTTGCAGTGTGAGCCACGTTGAGTAAACACCTGTTGTACCGTTCTCCGCAGTCTGTGTCTTATTATACACGGACGCAACACCTTCCTCTCCCACACCGAGGACAAACAGGGTCTCCCTTCCTCTCCCACACCGAGGACAAACAGGGTCTCCCTTCCTCTCCCACACCGAGGACAAACAGGGTCTCCCTTCCTCTCCCACACCGAGGACAAACAGGGTCTCCCTTCCTCTCCCACACCGAGGACAAACAGGGTCTCCCTCTCCCACACCGAGGACAAACAGGGTCTCCCTTCCTCTCCCACACTGAGGACAAACAGGGTCTCCCTTCCTCTCCCACACCGAGGACAAACAGGGTCTCCCTTCCTCTCCCACACCGAGGACAAACAGGGTCTCCCTTCCTCTCCCACACCGAGGACAAACAGGGTCTCCCTTCCTCTCCCACACCGAGGACAAACAGGGTCTCCCTTCCTCTCCCACACCGAGGACAAACAGGGTCTCCCTTCCTCTCACCACTGAACACAAACTCGGCCCTCTACTTTTTCCTGCTGAGAACAAATCCCCACCCTCCCCCCAGATGAACTAAAGCTTGTCCCCCACTCGCACTTAGATTAAATTTGAGCCAATTCCTGTACCCTGTGAGTAGTAGCTCACCACACACCGAATAAGGACCATATTTCTCACCCACCTGCTGAGAACCAACTTGTGCCTCTTCCAGTTTCTCACCTAGAAACAACTCAGCAACACCCCCACTGTGGGCTAAAATCTTGCCCTCTGTAATGCCCCCAACAAGAAAATGTGCCCCCCTCAGGACCCTGGCCGAATGCCACTCAACACCACTTCCCCATCCAATGTTGTTCCATCTCCTCCAACCCCTTTCCACCTTCCTGTCCCTCCATCTGCAATCCCCACCGCGATAAAATGGGCTGGACAAGTGTCACGCACTCCATTGTCTTCTGTTGTTCCCTTTCCTCCACCCGCCCCCAGTCTCCCTCCCCATCCCCCTCAACCTATCCTCCTTTCCCTGCTACTCCCTCTCTCACTTATCTCACCTCCCCCACCTTTGAACCAGTTATACCATTGTTTTCTAACATGCTTGACCTGAATACTGAATTTGGTCTTAACCTCACCCCATATGTGCTCCCCACTCCCTCGTACCTCTTGCATCTCCCACCCAAGTCTTTCCCTGTTCACTTAGTAGCCACGCCATTCCCGTTCCCTCCTGGTACCATTTCCCACTCTCACCCTGAGCACCCATGCCTTTCCCAACAAAAATTATTTTACCAGATTCCTGACCATGACCCAGGAACTGGCAGACTTCTGATGTGGAGCCCAATATAATCTCATGATAGAGAATCCTGGCTGTCCATCAAAGAAGCCTACCGACAACCAATAATCCTGTACCCTTCTCAAAGGTTTCAGTCATAGCTATCAATCAAACACGACTCCGGACTGAACTTGATTCTTTAATCTATGCCAAATTGGTTTTGGAGCATCACGACAATCAAACTTAACCACAAAAATATAATCCAAACCCATTTTAAAAATTATAATGAAACAAAAGTAAGCAGACAAATGCATCCTTTTTAATTCCATTACGTCAACAGCCTTTCATCAATGCTAAATGGATGCCATTCTTTGACAATGGCCAGGAATTTGTGATTGAATGTGATGGCTTTAATGAACCACAATCCACACTTTAGACAATCCGCTGTGCTTGCTTTAAACACTTGCATCTTGTGAACCCCTTGCAGCCAGTCTGTCTGGACCCTAGAGCTAGTAGCTTTTCTGTTGGCAAGTACTTTGTATGACTTTAGGTGTTAACCCCTTACATGCTGTTTCTAACAATACAAAATGCAGGTTAAAAATCCAGCACAAGCAGAAGTAAATTTTTTCACAAAAAATCTATCAGGATTTTTTCCATGTGATGTTCATTTCACATGTGAAAAACTCATGCGAGATGCAGCATTTAATAACGTGTATATATATTGCTGCATCTAGTGCACGTTTGTCACACAAGTGAAGTGATTGTCACATTAAAAAAATCCCAATTGGTTCCTCTGAAATTTAAATCAATATATCTATAATAAAAAATGTTTCTCTCAGCTCACCTCTCACAAATTTCTTTCCAATTCCTTTTACTGGCCATGTGCACTTTTCCTCCACCGTAGCAATTCCCTTCCCCCTTTACAGTATACGCTCCAACTCACTGTGCGGGATGTTTTTGGAGACTCGCTAGTGTTTTTTTAATGAAGTGTTGTGCTACAATGCAAGGTTCATCCTTCAAAATTGTGCTCTTGTTAAATGTCAAACAGACTGTTCGTTTTGTTCAGAGAATATACATTCATTTGTGTTTCTAATGCTAACATTAAAAAAAAAGAAAATTGTCACCATTTTTCAAATAATTTCTTTCTTCCACTCTCTTTAGGTACCCCGGTAGCACACAACAATCCCCAATCCCAAGTTATTCAAACCCTCCTCATAACTCAGATGGCTTAAGCTAGGTATCAGCTTCACCTGAATACCACAATTGGTCTTGATTGCCTGCATGCCATGCCACAGGAGATCGACAGGTAACTAACTACTTTTGAGATTTCCTGTTTATTATGCCTTCTTATTGTTTTCACAAATAGTATTTTGTGATACTTAGTATGCCTGGAGGTACAGCCTGCTTCTATTACTTTTAATAAGTAATGTTGTAACATCTGTTATTCAGGTATCCCCATCGCTGATAGTGCCATGGTGAGTAGCTCATGTTTGCCCACCATGTTGTTTTTGCCATTTCCAAAGTAAGTACATTTTACACTTTGCATCTGCAGTTTTGCATTTGACTTGCAACCCTGCAGTCTCGGAGGGGGGAATTTTACCTGCCGACGCACTGGGAGCAGGGGGGTCCGGTAGCGCGCAGGGAACCCAGAAATAAGTGCAGCGTGTCCGTCAGTGGCTTTTTAACCCAGCCTCTGCATTTGCATCTGACTTCTGGCATTCCCGATCAATTAGGTTGAGTGGCATGATGACCAGCTGCATGAGTCGATTTCCACTCCAGTATTTAAAAGGGACACTGCATACATGACATTTGATGGATTCTGGAGGTGGGCGAACAAAAGAAGGAACTGTCACAATGGAGTCCCAACATCCCAAGTCTGCACCTCGCTTTAGCGATGCCGCCTGTTATGTATTGTGTGTTCTATTGTGTGTTCTCCTCCCACCTGTGGTGGCGCTGTCACAGGAGATAAATGGTTGGGTATTCTCTCGGTTAAATTTAGCTCTCTTTGTTCGGAACTTGCCAGAACTTCCTTTCCTTCCAATAAAGCACTTCATGTTTGAATCTCTGAGTTCTGAGTCCTAAATTGTGTCTAGGTAGAAAGGTACCGACACAACAAGTGGCAACGAGGAGCGGATGAATCTGCGTACGTTACGGGTGCAGTGAGTAAACAGAAAATTTAATTTGAAACGTGAAATGGCTACTATATTAGGAAACATCGGTGATTTTGATGAAAATGTGGAGCAATGGAGCGCATATACGGAACGTTTTGACTATTTTGTATTGGCGAATGCGGTGGCAAATGAAAAGGTCGTGCCTACCTTTTTGAGTGTAATTGGTCCGAAGACTTTCAATTTACTTCGCAGCCTCGTGCAGCCAGATAAGCCAGGAACTAAAACATATAATCAACTAGTGGAAATTCTTGGAGCACATTTTTCACCAAAACCTCTGGTTATTGCTGAGAGATTTAGATTTCACAAACGGAATCAAGAGGAGGGGTAATCAGTGACGATGTTTATTGCTGCTTTAAAAAGGTTGTCGGAACACTGCCAGTTCAAGGAGGTGCTGAATGACACCATTAGAGACAGACTTGTGTGTGGTCTGCAAAATGCAGCCACACTGAAGCGCCTTCTTACTGAGGACAACCTTACTCTTGAAAAGGCCATTGAAGTTAGTGTCTCCATGGAGATGGCGGAAAAGGAGGCTCACCAGTTGAGTTCAACAGGGAGAGTTCACAAGGTGTCGTCTGAGCCTAAAGGTGCGCGGAACGGCACATGTTACCGTTGTGGGAAAACGGGCCATCACGCTAATGACTGCTGGTGTACGGAGCTGGAATGCCGAAATTGTGGCAAAAAGGGTCACATTGAACGCGCCTGTAGAGGTAAAAAAAAAAGAACAGACAGAGCTGGGAAGCATGGAAGCAAAATGTCTGTATTTGGACAAGAGAGGAAAAAGAGTGTTCATTCAGTGCAGTATGATGGAACAAGCAAAACAAAGGGGAGCGACACCTCTGAGGAGGAAGAGGTGCATATACTGACGGTTGCAGGTGGTTCAAATGGCTACTGGGTGTCACCACTGGTGGAGGGACAATCAGTGCGGATGGAGGTGGACACAGGCGCGGCTGTGTCCCTTGTTTCAGACACTGTCTACAACAAAATGCTAAAGCATCTTACCCTTCAGCCAACAAACATTGTGCTAAAGACGTATACCGGCGAACCTGTGGCCATGAGAGGCGTCATTGAGGTGACAGTTAAATTGAACGGACAGACTGCAAAACTGCCACTATATGTGGTAAAGGGAAATTACCCATCGCTACTTGGACGTGCGTGGCTAGAGAAAATCACGCTGGACTGGCCTACAGTCCGCATGATGTCAAAAAGGGAGTCAGGTCTGACTGCAGTGTTAAACAAACATGCAGAACTCTTCAATGGGGAACTTGGGAGCATGAAAAAGATCAGCGTGAGACTGGACATTAAACCTGACAGCAAGCCGAAGTTTCACAAAGCCCGACTTGTACCCTATGCAATTAGGCCAAAAGTTGAGGCTAACTTGGAGGCCTTAGTCGAGAATGGAGTCCTGGAGCCTGTGAGCGTGAGCAAATGGGCCACACCCATTGTTCCTGTCCTGAAAAAGGATGGATCTGTTCGAATCTGCGGGGATTTTAAAGTGACTATTAACCCGGTGCTGTCTGTGGAACAGTACCCTCTTCCCCTCATTGATGATCTTTTTACGGGCCTGGCCGGAGGGCAAAAGTTCAGCAAAATAGACTTATGCCAGGCTTATCTACAAATGCATGTCGATGACAAATCAAAGGAGCTGCTGACAATTGTGACACACAAGAGGCTATACAGGTACTACCGCCTTCCGTTTGGAATTACGTCGGCCCCTGCTCTATTCCAAAGGGCAATGGATCAGATTTTGAGTGGACTGCCAGGAGTCCAGTGCTACCTGGACGACATCCTTGTCACTGGGACAAATGAGGAGGATCATCTTCTGAACTTGGATGCGACACTACAACGACTGAAAGAGTACAGACTCAGAGTTCGTAAAGACAAATGTGAATTCTTTCAGTCCTCAGTTGAGTACCTGGGGCATGTGATTGACGCTACTGGCCTGCATAAGGCGCCGCCAAAGGTCAAGGCGATCGTGGAGGCCCCAGCACCCCAGAATGTGAGCCAGTTACGTTCATTTCTGGGGCTACTTAACTACTATGGGAAGTTTATTCCAGACTTAGCAACATTGCTGAAGCCGTTACATCAGTTGCTATGTCAAGGCAAAACATGGAAATGGACTGAACTGTGCAACGAAGCTTTCGCCCAAGCAAAGAAAGCATTGCTGAATTCGGAGGTCCTGACACACTTCGACCCAAAGCTACCCGTGCAGCTAGCATGTGATACATCACCATATGGTGTGGGAGCAGTCATATCCCACATCATGCCTTCGGGGGAAGAGAAACCTATCGCCTTCGCATCACGCACCTTGAACAAGGCCGAGAGTAACTATGCGCAGATCGAGCGCGAGGCCTTGGGAATCGTTTTTGGAATTCAAAAATTTCATCAGTACCTGTTTGGGAGAAGGTTCACACTCCTGACAGACCACTGTCCATTGACTTCAATCTTCGGGCCCCACACCGGAATTCCGTCTCTCGCTGCAAGCAGGATGCAAAGGTGGGCTTTACTGTTGTCAGGACACACATACGACATCAAATATCGCAAATCAGACTTGCACGGCAACGCAGACGGTCTCTCGAGGCTACCCTTGCCTGTTACTCCCCCAGAGCCTCGTCAGATAGACATCTTCTACTTTAGACAAGTGGAAGGAGCACCTGTCACTGCAGTTCAGGTGCGAAGGTACACCCGCAACGATCCAGTCCTGTCTGAGGTAATGGACGATGTCATTCGAGGGAGAGCGATAGGAGATTCTCCTAGTTTGAAACCTTACGTTTCAAATAGAAATGAGCTCTCCGTCCAGGCAGGTTGTCTTCTTTGGGGACGCCGTGTCATCATTCCGCCACCTCTGAGGGAACCTATACTGCAACAACTTCATACAGGCCACAGTGGGATGGTTCGGATGAAGGAAATGGCAAGAAGCTACTTCTGGTGGCCAGGTCTCGATGGGAATATTGAGGAGAAAGCCAAAACATGTTCCCCATGTCAAAGGGTCCGGAATGTTCCACAGCTGGCAACCCTACACCCCTGGGATTGGCCTGCAGAAGTGTGGCAGCGAGTACATGTGGACTTCGCCGGTCCTTTCGAAGGGAAGATGTTTATGGTGGTTGTGGACGCTCGTAGCAAGTGGCCGGAGGTTGCTGTGATGAGGTCTACCACGGCAGAGAAAACAATTGAGAAACTTGGTGAGATGTTCAGCCGTTATGGCTCACCGGAACAACTCGTAAGTGACAATGGTCCACAATTTGTATCGCAGGAGTTTGCAACCTTCCTGCATGTGAATGGTGTCCAACACATCAGGTCTGCGCCCTATCATCCCTCTACTAACGGCCAGGCAGAAAGGTTCGTGCAAACTTTGAAGCACGCCTTGAAGGCATCGCAAGGTCAGGGCTCAATCCACCAACGTCTGAACAGCTTCCTGTTGTCCTACAGGAACGAGCCGCATGCCACAACCAAAACTTCCCCCGCTTCGCTCATGATGAAGCGGCAGTTGCGGACAAGTTTTGACTTACTCAAACCTCCAAGGGCAGAGCAGGTTGTCCATCATCAACAACAAGCTCAAGTTGAAAAGAGAGAGAAAAGAGCCAAGGAGAGACGGTTTCACCCGGGAGAGCACGTCCTAGCTCGAAACTACAACACTGGACCGAAATGGGTTCCTGCTACGGTGATCGCGCAGACGGGCCCTGTGTCTTACACGGTTGAGACTGCTGAGGACGTCGTCTGGAGAAGACACACAGATCAACTGTTGCTAGGAGCAGAGACAGCCACAGAGGCTCCAACGGCTGGTTGGCCTGAACTGTTTCCGAATGATACCGCAAACCAGCATCCTTTGCCACAGTGCTCTTCTCCAACACAGGAAGTCAGAGAGACTGTTCCACCTGTGCAAACTCCTGACTTTCAACTGACACAGGCACCTTCTCCATCCAGGCCTGTGTCAATGCCTACTGCTGTGGAAGCCAGTGATGACCGCCGGTATCCTGTCAGAGAGCGGCGGCCTCCAAGACGCTTGGATCTGTAGGCTTAGTGATTTACCCACAAGACTGGGGCAGAATAAACCCCAGGGTAAAGTCAGGGTTTGAGGCAGTCTACCTCTCTACCCTAGGTTAATTGAGTGTATTGAAAGTAACTTACCTATTGAGGAATAATGTGGACCTTCCATTTAAGAGGGGAGGAAATGTTATGTATTGTGTGTTCTATTGTGTGTTCTCCTCCCACCTGTGGTGGCGCTGTCACAGGAGATAAATGGTTGGGCATTCTCTCGGTTAAGTTTAGCTCTCTTTGTTCGGAACTTGCCAGAACTTCCTTTCCTTCCAATAAAGCACTTCATGTTTGAATCTCTGAGTTCTGAGTCCTAAATTGTGTCTAGGTAGAAGGGTACCGACACAACACCGCCCTGATGTGCTGCTGGGGGCTGCAAGAGCCCGCAGGGCGATACTGGGCGATACTGTTCCCTACTGATGAGAAGAAGGAGCCTGCCAGCGAAAGCAAGAAGGTGTGGCTGGCGGTTGCTCATGAAAAAAGACTTGCATTTATAGAGCGCCTTTCACGACCATCGGACATCTCAAAGCGCTTTACAGTCAATGAAGTACTTTTGAAGTAGAGTCACTGTTGTAATGTGGGAAACGTGGCAGCCAATTTGCACACAGCAAGCTCCCACAAACAGCAACGTGATAATGACCAGATAATCTGTTTTTGTTATGTTGATTGAGGGATAAATATTGGCCAGGACACTGGGGATAACTCCCCTACTCTTCTTCAAAATAGTGTCATGGGATCTTTTACGTCCACATGAGAAAGCAGACGGGGCCTCGGTTTACCGTCTCATCCAAAAGACGGCACCTCCAACAGTGCAGCACTCCCTCAGCACTGCACTGGAGTGTCAGCCTAGCTTCATGTGCTCAAGTCCCTGAAGTGGGACTTGAACCCACAACCTTCTGACTCAGAGGCGAGTGTGCTACCCACTGAGCCACAGCTGACAGTGCATATACACGGAGGTGAGCAGCAGGAGTGTGGTGCCACACTCCTCATTCAGTGCTGAAAGTGGTTTAATTACCTAAGCAGGGCAGGAAAGGTGAGCACAGTGGCACATTCAAATACATCCTTGTGTGTGTATCACGCCAACCCCCTCACTTTGCCTTCTGAAGCCTGCTCCAGCACATCACCCCAACTTACCTTGCAGGTGCACCCATCCCTGTCTATGTACTTCCTCACATCCCCATCTGTCGATACACTGCCCCTCATCTTTAAGCAATTTCATGCCTCTCTCATAGTCACCCTCAACAAATGCTGTTCATCCATCCGTTCAACACATTCCATTACTCTCACTCAAAGGCCTCTTCTTTCCCTCCTTGCAGGTGAAGAGAGCATGGATCACCAGGGGGAGGCAGAGAACCAGAGGTGGTCCTCCATTAATCTCGCAGTTAACATCTGCAGAGCTGGAGATCAGCGGAGTCTTGATGTGCCTGGCCATCGGAGATGGGGAGATTGAGGCCTCACAACTACCTGATGACAGAATTAAATATCTCACAGCCACATGGCACACAACACTCACTCATGTTGACTTGATGTCAGCAGCGAGTGAAATATGATCATGTGCATAATGATCACTTAAAACATTCTTAACTTGACAGTTCTAATTCATGTCTTTAATTTGTCACAGGGCATTCAAATATCCCTCAGGAGGTGGTGCAGAAGGACAACGATGACTCCTCAGAGGAGGTCACTCTCTCTGAGGGTGCACCATTTAAGTACTCTTGCAGACCATGCACCAGCTCAGATACTCATACTTCGGTGGGACCGGTAAGGAAGATAGTTGGGTTTTCACCTGGTGACTCACACATCACAAGTGAGCAAGAGCAAATGGTGGAGACAGGGACAGCTGTGGAGAGTCTGCGTCAGAGGCTGCAGGATACTCCAAACTCTGCTCAGCTGGACGCAGATGCTGAACCTCGGACGCCTCATTGGTTGGGTTCCTCATGGGTGTCATCAACCACGTTTTAAGTGCATATCCCTTGTCTCCATGCAACCAGCTGGTACGTCTGCTTCGAGGTGCGAATAGATCAGGGAGGGTGGACTGGCGCAGGATGAAGGCGTTATGGCAACTGCCTGGGAATCTTGCTCACTCTTGCATAATCATCTTTTTGTGATTGCACACCAGCTGTACATTGATGGAGTGGAAGCCCTTGCGGTTGACGAACACTCCTGGGTGATCTGCGGGTGCCTTAATTGCCACGAGTGCAGTCAATGAAGCCCTGCACCTGTGGGAAGCCAGCCAGAGCTGCAAACCTGAGCGCCGCTCATTCTGACTGGCATCTTCGGTGGCAAAGTGTACATAATTGCCTGCCCTGGCAAACATGGCATCAGCCACCTGTGTTAAGCATTTCTGGGTGGCCGTCTGCGAGATCCTGCAAATGTCTCTGGAAGATCCCTGGAAAGAGCCAGAGGCAAAGACGTTGAGGGCAGTGGTGACTTTGACAGCCACTGGTAAAGCGTGGCCACCAGGTCCACTTGGCAGCAGGTCTTCTTCCAGCAAGCTGCAAATGCCTGTCACCACCTGACGTGAAACCCTGAGCCTCCTGAGACACTGGTGTTCCGACATGTCCAGAAAGCTGGTCCTCTGCCTGTACACCCTGTGTTGCGGGTATCGCCTCCAGCGAGCTGCACCTCTCTGCTCATCCCCTCTCTCCTTGGGAGCAGCAGGTCTGTGAGGAGCAGGCTATTGCTGCTCCTGCTGGTGCTCTTCCTGCTGCTGGTGTTGTTGCTGTTGATGCAGCTGGTCATCTCGGTCTTCATCTGAGGGATGTGAGAAGAAGGATTAGGTAGGAGAATACCGTCATCTTTAATGGATTCAGCCCGCCACTGGCCACGACCTCAGCAATGGCCCTTGCAATAATGGCAAGCACGGTCTCCTCCATGGGGATTAGAACATGCAGGCTCGCCTCCCCTCCTCTGGGTAGTTCCTGCTACCTCCGGTTGTGCACCACCTTCTTCTGCAAGAGATAGGAAAGTGTGTCAGTGAGTTTTGTGCCATCTGTTTGGGTGATGTGGTATCATGGTTGAATAGCTGGCAGTGTATGCAAACTGTGAGTGTGAGGCTTGCAACAGTGCCAAGTGCGTGAGGTTGAGGTGAAGTATATGAATTATAAGTATGAGTCCTGATTGAGAGAGATTGTTGGTAGGTGTGTGATGGGGATGTGGTGAATTGAGCAGTGGCTGCGGCTAATGGTATAGATGGTAGGATATGGCATTTGAAGATGCATTTACTGGCCTTGACCACTAATGTGAGGTCATTAAACTTCCTGCGGCACTGCATCCAGGTCCTCAGGCTAAACTCCTGACATTTACCTCCGTAGCTATCTGTTCCCGCTGCCGTCACATCATGTGTCTGGAGGGCCTCCTTGCCCCCTGCGGACACAGGACATCTTTCTTCATTTTCACCTCCTCCACCAAGACCTCCAGTGCAGCATCGAAAAACCTTGGTGCATGCTCTCTCCCATGGTCAGCCATTGTTCTTTGTAGCACAGCGCTATTCCGAATTATGTCAGCACCTGCAACAGCCACAATGCACCTTCCCTTTAAAAGGTGCAGGCTAGCTTTAAGTAGTGCTAACAAGTAACGATATTGGGCCCCCTGCTGATATGTGCAGCCAATGAATGGTGTGGTTAGCATTGGCTGCACACAGCAATCATGATCATGATGACGAAGTTGGAGGCTGTCTGCATTATATTGAACGGACATGGGGTAATCGCACATTGCAATCACCATGCCCATTTTTGGGGACTATCCAATTTAGCCACCTATAAGTTTTAATTTGAGAGAATTAAAGAAAAAAATGCAGCTAGCAATGGCTGAAATTGGATCATACTAGTCGCAGGCTGGGCACCCAGTTCCAGTTTGTACCGCCTCATGATTGCTGCTTGAGTTGCACCGAATGCATTAGCGAATGAAGCACTTTAAAACAACTTTTCTATGATGTTTTTGTGGCCAGCAGACTAAGTAACCACCCCTTTTCATTCAAGTCACATGCGGTGAATTCATGTTCAATGTTTTACAGTTGCTTTGTGTTTGTTTTTCTTCACAGATTGGTCTGAACTCCTGCCTTCTGGGTCACTGTCCTGAGGGGTAATCAAACGCAAAACGATTTATTTCTCTTTACACAAACACAAAGTGAATCTTGCACAACATCCCACTTCTGTAGATTTTCTCATTTTGCAAAGAAAAAATAAAGCTACTTTACAGTTTAACACAAGGCTAGAATTATATCTAAAAGGCATCCAAAGGTTGCGCAGCAGGTTGCTACAATGAGAGTGGTGGAACACAAGTGTAAGATACTCTAGTCGTGTATACACATATACATAGGGTTAGGAGTTGGTTTAATCTCATATGATTAAGGTTTTTGCTTTCTTTTTACATATAAATGGCTTGTGGATTTGTACTGTAGCTAGAAATAACAAAACAGTCTTGAGATAAAGAAATGGGACAATGAGCTCAGGATGATTAGTTACATGCCCAGATGATAAACAGATTGACCATCTGGATGTTTGTAGGAACTCTCTCATTTCTGGGGTTCTTGTTCACAATAACACTTGTCATGCCATAATGGATCAGCAAGGACTGTGTGCATGACTAGAGACCTATAAAGATCTTGAGCTTTCCTTAACAATTTGTAGAGAGTCAGAATCGAAAGGATCACTGGAGGTTATGTCTCTACCCAGAGGAAAAATGGGGTAATATTGTTTATTTCTCTCTATGTCTACTGCTTAGAGACATTGCATGTGTCTCGGTCTTTGCCCTTAACCAACAGGTACGAGGTTCTTGCTGCCTGTGTGGAGGAGAGCAAAGTCTGCAGGGTGGATGAGCAAATTGACCACGGCACCGTGGTACAGGAGACCATTCAAGTGGGGGGAGTGATAAGGAATGTTGTAGTGGTTGGGGACAGTATAGTCACTGGGAGTAGATACTGTTCTCTGCAGCTGCGACTCGAAGTTCTGAAGGCTGTGTTGCCTGCCTGGTGCCAGGGTTAAGGATATCTCCTCACGGCTGGAGAAGAATGTAGAGTGGGAGGGGGAGGATCTAGTTGTCGTGGTCCACGTGTGAACCAATGACATAGGCATAACTAGGAATGAGGTCCTGCTGAGAGTTTGAGGATCTAGAGTAGAAATTAAAATGCAGAATCTCACAGGTAATAATGTCTGGATTGTTACCTGAGCCACACACAAATTGGTATAGGAACAAGCAGATTAGAAGGCTAAATGCGTGGCTGAAAGAATGGTGTGGGAGGCAGGGGTTCCAATTCACAGGGCATTGGCACCAGTACTGGGGGAAGAGGGAGCTGTTCCGTTGGGATGGGCTCCACTTAAACCTGCCTGGGTTCAGTGTCCTAGTGAATCGAATAATTAGGGTGATAGATAGGGCTTCAAACCAATGAAGAGGGGGGGTGGTGGGAGGAATCAGGAAAGGGTAAATTCAAAAGCAGTAAGAGAAATGTCAAGGCTGTAGAGCAGAGTTGTGATTTGAGTAAAAATAAGCAGGGTGGGTCAGGAAGGGACAGAGCGCTTAACAAAGGTAATAGGGCATCAGTGACTAAGGTAACATCAGGGAAAAATAGAAAAAAGTTAAAGCTAAAGGCACGGTTATAAATCTCATCATCATAAAGAAACTACTCATAAAATAATGCTGGACGGCCAGCTGGTGGCGCCGTCCAAGGAGTATAAATACTCGGGCGTGGGCCTAGCTTTCCCAGGGACATTTTGTAAGACAGGAACTAGTGAAGTACAACTAGACTTCCATGTTCTGAAACAAGTTGATTAAAGCCTTGCTTTATACTCAAACCAAGTGAGTTTTATTACATCAGGCACCAAATCTGAATGCGTGAAGCATTCGCAACAAAATAGATGATTTAATAGCACAGATAGAAATAAATGGGTTTGATCTAATAGCTAATTCAGAGACCTAGGGCTGGATTTTGTGAATGGAGATGTGCTGGAGGCGGGGCTGCTGCTTGTTGGATCTAAGTCCCGCCTCCATCATGTTCTGGCCAACCAGAGGGATTTTCCCCTGATTGACCTTGTTAAGCCCGCCCTGCGGGCTCAGCAAGCCAATTAGGGGGAAGTCATTGACAGAGCACGTCAATGTCTGACGTGTCATCTGTCAAGACTTCTTGAAAGAAGAAATGTCAGCGTTTGACAGCTCTGTGAAGCTGTTAAACACTGACATTGTGTAGCTTGATGAAACCTTGTGTTCAGGATTCATCAAACCTTTCAACTTTGTAGAAAGCAGATGACTGTTGGTTCGGAGGATCCAACAGCTAGTCTGTGAAATCTACAATGAAGATGTTAGGACTCTGGAACCACCGCGGCTAAAGGCTGTAGGCAGAAACAAAGGTAAGTGAATATTTTATAACACTCACCTCACATAATTACCACTCCACACTTGCATGCATCACTCACCTCTACATCTCACTTTCAGGCCTCTCCGACCCCCACAGACCTCCTCTTCGCTTCCTACAACCTGGCGGGGTTCTCCGAGGTCGGGAAGCCTTCACCTAAAAAGCTAAAATGGCACCAATCCTTTTTTCTGCCTGTTAACTACCTGTTAACAGGCAGTTAAAAGGATTTAATCCCTTTCCCGCCTCGAGGAGACAGGACCCAAAGCAAGACATCTTCCCGCCTCCTGGCAAAAGGGCACGGAGGGGGGATGGGGGTGGGTTTGCCATCCGCCCCCACTTTCTGCAACTTTACCGGCTGTCCTGCCTCCATACCCGTCTCCTCGGGGCTGAGAAAATCCAGCCCATGGTTGCAGTGACCAAGGTTGGGAACTAAATATTTCAGGATACTTGACTTTTAGAAGAGACAGGCAGAATGGAAAAGGAGGGAGTGTTAGCCCTGATAATAAAGGATTGGGGGAAAGACAGTAGAGAGAAAGGATCTTGGCTCAGAAAAACAAGATGTAGAATTACTTTGGGTGGAGCTAAGAAACGACAAGGGGCAGAAAACACTGGTGGGAGTAGTTTATAGGCTCCCTAACAAATCATTAAATTAGAGGTGCATGTAACAAGGATAATACAGTAATGATGGGGGACTTTAATTTTCATATAGACTGGGCAAACCAAATTTGCAGTAACACGGCAGAGGACGAGTTCATGGAATGCAGTAAAGATAGTTTTCTAGATCAGTATGCCAAGTAAATGACTAGCGAACAGGCTATTTTAGATCTAGTATTGTGCAATGAGGCAGGGTTAATTAATAAACTTATAGAAAAGGAGCCTTTGGGGAGCAGTGATCATAATATGATAGAACTTTAAGTTGAGTTTGAGAGTGATTTAGTTAAGTCCGAAACTAGGGTCTTAAATCTGAGCAAGGCAAACTAAGTAGGTATGAGAGGTGAGTTGTCTAAGAGGTTGGGAAACTAGATTAAAAGATATGATGGTAGATAAGCAATGGCAAACGTTTAAAGAAATAATTCATAATTCACAACAAATATACATACCCTTAAGAAATAAACCCCCATGAGAAAAATGGTCCAACCATGGGTAACAAGAGAAGTTAAAGATAGTGAAATAACAACAGAACTGATGAAGGGTCCCAGACCTGAAACGTTAACTCTGTTTCTCTCTCCACGGATGCTGCCTGGCCTGCTGAGTGTTTCCAGCATTTTCTGTTGTTATTTCAGATTTCCAGCATCCGCAGTATTTTGCTATTGTATAAGTTAAAGATAGTATTAGATTAAAGGAAGAGGCTTTGCCAAAAAGAGTAGCAAGCCTGAGGATTGGGAGGATTTTAGAATTCAGCAAAGGAGGACCAAGAAATTTATTAAGAGAGAGAAAATAGAATGTGAGTAAACTAGCAAGAGACATTAAAACAGATTTTAAAAGTTGTGTGTAAAAAGGAAGAGATTAGTGAAAGTAAATGTGGGTCCCTTACAGGCAGAGACAAGAGAAATTATGATGGGGATTAAGGGAATGGCAAACATTAAATAAATGCTTTGACCAGAATTTTTACCTTGGAGTTGGGTCGGCTGCATAGCAGATCAGGAACGCAATGTTTTGCTCAGCGCATTGTTCAGTGCAACTTTAACTTAATGGCCCCACTTAAAGCAGCCATGCACATTTCCCGGGGCTGATGATGCCATCGATGGTTCATTGCCAGTGCCGATATTCAAAGCAGCCTTGCACACAACACATTTGAAGGTTGCTTTAAGAGAGATCAAGGTCAATTACAAACGTCTGAGTACTGTCCCATATGTCAAAAGATGGATACACAAAGGCAGAGGGCTGCACCCAGATTTAGTGATGCATCCCTGCATATTCTGGTGGCGGCAGTGAGAGCATGCAGGAAGGTCCTGTACCCTGCAGATAGGCGCAAGAGACCTCCCAAAGACACTAAAAGGGCCTGGTTGGAGATAGCCAAGGAGGTCAACAGCAGGGATGTGGTCAGGAAGACGTGGATCCAGTGCAGGAAATGAGTCAATGATCTCATGAGGTCAGGAAAGATGAGTGCAGTGCCACACTCACCTTTATCCTTGTGTGCCTGTCACCACAGCCTCATCACTCTGCCTTCCCAAGCCTACTCCTGCACATCATTTCTCACACCAACATACCTTCCAGGTCCACCCAGCCCTCTCTCTCTATGTACATACTCACATCCCCATCTAACTAACCACCCCTCACACTCAACCTCATCGTAATGTATCCATAGCAAGTAACACCACAGGAGGCCATTTGGCAATGTCACGCCACTTCCTCATAATCACCTTCTGCAGATGCAACACATCCATTCCTTACACTCATTCCATCACTCTCACTCAAAGTTCTCTTCTTTCCCTCCTTGCAGGAGGAAAGAACCCATAACACGCGGGAGAGGCAGAGAGCTGACTCCAGCAGAGGAGGGGGCCCTGGAAATATCGCGAGTTGCAGAGCTGCTGGCGGTGGGAGATGGAGAGCAGGGGACATCCCAGCAACCTGGTGACAGAATTACATTTCATACAGCCACATGACATACAGCAGTCACTCATATGGTGACAGATGTCAGCAGCCAGTGAAATTTCATCATGTGCATAATGGTAACGTTATCCATTCTTAATATAACACTTCAAAATAATTTCTTTACTCTCCAACAGCTCCATCAAGTGCCTCCCTCCACCCCCACTGTCCAATCGAAGGAGGAAGATGACACCTCAGGAGGAACCTCCAGCCTCTGAGGGTGCACTGTCAGCAGACCCACGCGCACCAAACACCAGCGCAGATATGCACACCTCGGTGGGTCCTGTGCAAGATAGAGTAGTGTTGGCACCTGGTGTCTCACACTTCACAAGTGAGCAAGAACAGATGGTGTTGACAGGGACAACGGTGGAGACTTCTCACTGGAGGGTGCAGGATGCTCCAAGCTCTGCTCAGCTACATGCAGACGTTGAGCCTCGGGGGCCATCGAGAAAGAGGGTGATCTTGGAGGGGCAGCAACAATTGCATGAGGCTCTGGCATCTTTTGCAGCCGTGATGTTTGCAAGTGTGCAGAGAATGGAGGAGTCCATCTCCAACATGAGCAGAACTGTGTCGCAGGCGATGGTGACAATGTGCTATTCCATGGAAAGGATGGCCACCTGAATGGAGCAACAGGTGCACCAGTCCAACGAGAACATGCTTGCTGTGGACAACAGATGGCAGACACTCTGACCTTGGGGGAAAAATTAGGCATCGACCATTTTGGGGTGCTAACATCGCCTGGGCGCTAACTTGAGTGCCCGGTGCTAATTAGCGCCGGCAAACACAAAATTGAGTTTTAGCGCCCCAAGAGGGAAGTGGAACACTAAATCAAGTGCTACACTCTTCTCTTAGGGCGCCAACGTTGCAGAGCGGGGCACTACCTCCAGAGCGCTAATCAAGTTCTGGCGCTGTCAATTAGAGAGTCCTCAGACAGACTGGTGCCTTCCAGTTCTTAAAGGGGAGATTCAATCATGCTGCATAGCCTCACTCTGATCATTGCTGCTTGTGAACTGGGCCTGCAAGGAGCTGCAAGCCTTCATTCAAGCAACTGATGGCTGATCAGACGCCCAGACAGAGAGCTTGCCGGTTCAGTGACCACACCTTGGAGGTTCTGGTCACAGCCGTGGAACACCGATGGGCAGCGCTCTTCCCGGACACTGGCAGGAGGCCATTGCCACAGGCTTTTAGGAGGATGTGGAGGGAGATCACCCAAGAGGTGTCGGCCAGAAGTGAAGTCCAGAGAATTCCCACCCAGTGCCAATAGAAATTCAACGACCTCACTCAGGTGGTCAGGGTGAGTACATGCTTCAAAACAATGTCACCATCTCAACCTCACTCTGTGCACACACTGTATAAACAGTCACATCCCCAATACTCACCCACCAACTATGCCCACCTACTAAAAGTGACATGCACATCTCACACCCTGAATACATTAACAGCCATTCAACTATGGTAGGCACATATGCCAAACACATAGCTACACACTCACTCACACGCTTGCTTACAACAGGAGGGAGCAGGTGTCAACGGGAGGTGGTGAGGCGGACCTGCACCCCCTTACAGACCTGGAGGAGCAAGTGGTCCGCATCATTGCCGCCCATGTCGTGGGCGCTGTGGCCATCGGAGACATCGACCCCCTTGGGGACAACGGTATGTTCATCACCTCCCCCTCTTCTCTCATACCACTTCTTCCTCACACCACAAGCCTTTCCCATTTTCCATCTAAGTATATTGTCCCCATTCCTTGCCCCCTTCCTGCCCCCTCCCCTGACCTTAAACCCACTCTTGTGCCTTTATGCTTTCAGATAATCAGCCTCCAGCTGACCAGCCTGTCTCTCAGTCTCCCAGTGGCAGCAACACAGGAGAGGAGGAGGAACAACAAGCCAGAGCCTCACTGCCTCTGTTTCCCGAAGGTGCTAGGTCCTATAATGGGGCGATGTGGTCGCTGGAGGGGAGCCTAGTACATGGGTCTGATGTGGGTGTAGCTCTGGGACCCAGCGGGCTGCAGCAATGCCACGGGGAAAGGGAAGCTCGGGGGTCATCTCCCCGGAGGCTGAGTTCGCGCACAAGTTCTGCTGCACAGGACTCACAGGAGAACGTCGATATGGAGGCGTTGACCAAACAGTCGATGGGCATGCACACCGAGCTCATGGGTGCAATGGTAAGGGTGCCCGAGAGCACAGATGCACTGGCTAGGAGCGTGGAGGAGTCCGCCTCTAACATTGCAGTCATCTCTGCGCACACCATCGCGCCTATCCTTGGTAGTTTGCAAAGGATGGTCGACTGGCAGAGAGACCGTGGGGACCCAGACTTCATGTTGCGTGTCATGGGTGAGGTGGCAGCAGCTATTGCAACACAGGCCGAAGCAATGCAACAGCTTAGTGCTGTAATGGAGTCAGTGGTTGCTGGCATCCAATCTCAGAGTGCTCTCATGCAGTCTCAGATTGATGCCACACAAGCGCTGACTGCTGCCATCCTCGCCGGGTTGCACACAGTCAGCAGCAGCTCCCAAACCCGCGACCTCTTCCACCTAGAAGGACAAGGGCAGCAGACGCATGGGAACACCACCACCTCCAAGTTTCCCTCCAAGTCACACACCATCCTGACTTAGAAGTATATCGCCAATCCTTCATCATTGCTGGGTCAAAATCCTGGAACTCTCTCCCTAACAGCACTGTGGGAGTACATTCACCACACGGACTTCAGCGATTCAAGAAGGCGGCTCACCACCACCTTCTTAAGGGCAACTAGGGATGGGCAATAAATGCTGGCCTTGCCAGCGATGCCCACATCCCATAAACAATTTTTTTTTTTTTTTTTTTTTAAATGTGTGGAGTCAATGATGCCCTACACCTGTGGGGAGTCAGCCAGAGCCGCAAAGCCGAGCACCCGCTCAGTAACACTGGCTTCATCAGTGGTAAAGTTGACACAATTGGCTGACTTGTGAAACATGGCATCGGTCACCTGTGTAATGCATCTATGGGCGGCCGACTGGGAGATCCCACAAATGTCTGCTGCAGGTCCCTGGAAGGGTTTGAGGCGAATAAGTTGAGGGTGGTGGTGACCTTGACAGCCACTGGTAAGGCATGTCCACCAGGTCCTCTGGGCAGCAGGTCTTGTTCCAGCAAGCTACAAATCTACAAATGTCTGTGATGACCTGGCGCGATAACCTGAGCCTCCTGAAGCACTGCTGTTCAGTCATGTCATCCTTTGCCTGTATACCCTGTGTTGGGGGTATCCCCTCCGCCACGCTGCAGCCCCGTGGTGCCCCCCTCTCTCCTGTGGAGCATCAGGTCGTTGAGCAGAAGGCTGCTAACGTGGCTGCTGCTGCTGTTGGTGGGGCTCATCTTGGTCCGATTCCGAGAATCAAGTGAGACAGTATAAGTGGCACCCATGCAGGCAAAGTGGAGATCAGAGGGTCAATCCCTCAAAGGTCTGATGCTGAGTAGCAATGTGGTGAGAGGTGTAATGTGGGAGTATTTATGTGCTTTTCCCAGCTCTCAATGAATGGCCCCGCACAGTGGCCACTGAGCCTCCACCTCCCCTTTATGGGCAAGGCTCCTGAGCTGCATGAATCCCGTGCTCCTGCAGTTAAATTCAAATGTTTGTGTTAAAAACCATCTTAAGTGTCTCTCAACAAGCAGTTAATTACTTGAATGAGGTTGCCCGCCTCTATCGATTGGGTCTGTGGCGTGCCTCCAAAGCCACACGAATTAAATGCGGGATGACGGCAGGTTCCCAATGCGCTGGCAATTTCGGGGATTTTTGCGGCTGACCCGCCCCCAAACCCGCCACTCGGCAACAGGAAAATTCTGGCCTTTGTATCTATCTTCAGGGAAGACGACACAAAAAACATTCCGGAAATAGTGGGGAACCAAGGGTCCAGTGAGAATGTGGAACTTAACAAAATTAATATTAGTAAAGAAATAGTACTGGAGAAATTAATGGGACTAAAAGCCGACAAATCCCCTGGACCTAATGGCCTACATCTTAGGATTTTAAAAGAGGTGGCAACAGAGATAGCGGATGCATTGGTTTTGATCTTCCAGAATTCCCTAGATTCTCTAAAACGGTCCTCTCGGATTGTAAGGTAGCAAATGTAAGCACGCTATTCATGAAAGGAGGGAGAGAGAAAACGGAACTATAGACAAGTTAGCCTGACATCAATAGTAGGGAAAATGCTAGAATCTATTATTAGGGATGTGGTAACAGGGCACTTGGAAAATCTAATAGTTTTTTGAGGTTGTAACTAGCAGGGCAGATAAGGCGGATCCAGTGGATGTAGTGTATTTGGATTTTCAGAAAGCATTCGATAAGGTTCCACACAAGAGGTTATTACACAAAATTAGGGCTCATGGGATTGAGGGTAATATGTTAGCATGGATTAAGGTCAGAAAACAGAGAGTAGGTATAAACTGGCCATTTCCGGTTTGGCATTCTGTAACTAGCGGGGTACTGCAGGATCAGTGCTTGGGCTTCAGCTATTCACAATCTACATCAATGACTTAGATGAGGGGACCAAGTGTAATGTATCCAAGTTTGCTGACGATACAAAGGTAGGTGGAAAAGTAAGTTGTGAGGAGGATACTAAGGCTGGAATTTTCCGGGTGGGGGCAGTCAGTGGGCGGGATTTGTGGCGGGTCGGTAGGAAAGTGTTTTTTTTCCCCCCCAGTGGGTCGGGTCCCTGCTGTAAACCCGCTGCCACATGCCTTTCCCAATGTCGGGCCTGTCAGTGCTGAGCAGACCCAACAGGCAGAGGCAGGAGACCCAATTAATCTTATTAACATCTAGTTGACATATCATTAACAGGCTTTTTTAACTTACCTTTTCACTTTAACTTCATGGCCACAGGAACCATGCTGTTCGGGGACCACAGCTGTCAACCTGAGGCAGGAGATCAGTGGCCATTGCTCCAGCTGCTTACTTAATAGCTTCGAATGTACAGTAAAAGCTCCCACCTGACAGATCATCGCTTTCCTCAGCCACAAGCTGTTTCTCAGTCCATTTCCAGCACAGATTCTGCAGGCTTTCCACTTTCCACTCTCCATCCAGCATCATCTCATTGGAAGAACTCACTCACCATTGACACAATGCTTCTGTCATCTCTACTTCACCTGCCATCTATTCCATCAACATGGGCACCCTTTATACTCTCTCACCTTGGTCCTCAGAATCCGACCATGATCAGCCCCAGCACCAGGCACACCAGCAGCACCAACAAAAACACCAAACATTTCCGCAATCACCTGATGCTGCACAGGACAGAGGGCATCAGCACCCGACCACATTGCTGCCCGGGAGGCCAGGGATGGGCTCACCATGGCCAGATTTACTTCACTTGATGCTGTACACCCTGGCTGCCACATGATGCGACAGGTTGGCACCAGCCCACACCAACACCATAAAGCATCCCTGCAATGCCCAAGCCATTCCTTTCACACTCATCACCATTGCAGGGGGTACCCTTATGTTTCACCATTCACTGCAACTCACTAAGCCACTTCCAAAGGTGCACACAAATATGTCCAAGACTGCAAAGTGTTGAAAATAAAGATGTCAATGTTTGACAGCACATTAATACAAACTTTACATAAACATTGGATAAAATTGCCAAGTGGTTACCCTTGTGTGTTGTTAGTTGGTATGATTGCACTAGGATGAGGGTGAGTGTGAGGGGTGACTATTGAGATGGGGATGTAATAATAGATTGAGAGGGATGGACGGAAGTGCAAGGTAAGTTAGTGTGAGTAAGGATGTGCAGGAGTAGGGTAGGGAAGACAGAGTGATGGGGATGTGAGGAGAGAGGCACAGCAGGATGAGGTTAAGTGTGGCTTTGTTCTAACATTTCATGATCTACTGAGATCATTGAAAGGTTTGCGGCACTGCACCCAGGTCCTCCTGACCACATCCCCGCTTGTGCTCTCCTGTGCAATGTACAACCAGGCTCTTTAGATTTCCTGGGGCGGTCTCTTCCACCCATTGGCAGGGAAGAGGACCTCCTTGCGTGCTGTGACTCCCTCCATAAGCATATGGAGGGAGTCATGGGAGAACCTGGGTGCACCTCTGCAGTGCTCGTCAGTGTTTGCAGCACCTCAATGCTGTAGAACACTGACAGCACAAATGTCAAGATAAATTTGGACAAGGCCCCTTTAAGGAAACCTGCTGTTGACGCGTCATGAATGACGTCACCGGACCCACTTCCTCTAATTGGCTCGGGAAACGCGCTGGGTGGGTTTAACAAGCCCAATCAACGGAAAGTCATTTCACAGAGTGGGATGGAGCCAGCAGCGGGGCCGCGACCCGCCACCAACATCACCCGCCACAGACCCGCCGAGGTAAAGAAAATCACGGCCAAAGAGACTGCAAAGGGATATAGACAGATTACATGAGTGGGCAAGACCATGGCAGTTGAAATATAATGTGGAGAAATGTGAAGTTATCCACTTTGGTAGGAAAAATAGAAAAGCAGAATATTTTTAATGGTGAGATATTGGGAAATGTTGGTATTCAGAGGGACTTGTGTGTCCTTGTACACAAATCACTGAAAGTTAACAAGCAGGTACAGCAAGCAATTAGGAAAGTAAATGTGTATGTTAGCCTTTATTACAAGAGGATTGGAGTAGAAGAGTAAAGAAGTCTTACTGCAATTATATAGGGCCTTGGTGAGATCACACCTGGAGTACTATATACAGTTTTGGTCTCCTTACCTAAGGAAGGATACATATGCCTTAGAGGGAGTGCAACAAAGGTTCATCAGACTGATTCCTAGGATGGGGGGATTGTCCTCTGAGGAGAGATTGAGGAGACTAGGCCTATATTCCCTAGAATTTAGAAGAATGATAGGTGATCTCATTGAAACATAAAATTCTTACAGGGCTTGACAGGGTAGATGCTGGAAGGGCGTTTCCTCTGGCTGGGGAGTTTAGAACCAGGGGTCACGGTCTCAGAATAAAAGGGGTCAGCCATTTAGGACTGAAATGAGGAGAAATTTATTCACTCAAAGGGCTGTGAATCTTTGGAATTCTCTACCTCAGTGAGCTGTGGATGCTCAGTCGTTGAGTATTTTTGGATATTAAGGGAATCAAGGGATATGGGGATATGCAGGAAGGTGTAGTTGAGGTAAAAGATTAACAATGGTCTTATTGAATGGCGGAGCAGGCTCGAAGGGCCGAATGGCCTACTCCTGCTCCTATTTCTTATGTTCTTATGAGTGCATAGCACCTTGTATAAAATGTAGCTACATTGATGATTGATGCACTTCATAGTATACTGTAGTTATATTGCAAGTATGTTGTGATAGTCAGTTATCAGATCTTTTTAGTGCACACTGACCCGAGTCTGACAGTCAGGTGGTGCAAAATTGCATAGATGCGAAAGTGGCAGTATAACTGTGATTCAAATGAAAAATCATCATTTTTGTTTCCTTCAGCAAGATCAGTGAATTAAAACATATGTCATTAATTCCATTTTTAAAGCTTTATTTTTTCTAAGAATATACCATTAAATGACATTTGTACAGGTATCATGAAAGCCCAAGAGCATTCTGTAAGGTATGAACTAATGTCCTGTATACACAATGACAGCGGTACAGTACATTTTTATGCCTACCATCACTAAATTTTCAGGGACTACAGATATAATCATTGTTTGATCACTAGTGAAGATTCAAACAAACAATTTAAAATATAAAAGATTTTAATTTTCTTCTTTTAAAAATTGGCACTTAGAGATATTCTTCCAAGTCAACAATTCAACCCACAAGCAAAACAATTGAGGTTAAAAACAGTTAGAATTTAAGATGCATGTCCATTTTGGACTTAAATCTCTTATTAAAAAGTCACTGTACTTATCTCTTGCTTAAATAAATCACAGAGGTCAGGTGCACCACCTACTCACAACCTTCTGAAAGTATTGTTAAGTTGTGTGCAAGTAGTCCAGGTTGATTTACCCTCCAATTTTGCTTCTGTTGTGTGCAAGAGTGCTTTTCCTGTACTCTGCTACAATCTGTCATTCCCAGAGATTAGAAACTCACTGTGGATATGAACTCACACCCTACCACATCATGTGACTTCATAATATGGCACATTCGTTCACCAGAATCTCCTCCCAATGACAGTGTTATCACTGTAGATGAAAGTATATGCATTTTCCAGTCAGCCTGGACCTCTTCAATATCTCCCTGGTTTTCCCATTTGACATCCATGATTACCTGAATACAGAGAAGCTAATTGATTTGTTCTTCAAATCTGCTAAGGAAATGGATGCTCCTAAAATACTTACAATAGGCCAACATAATGAGCTTGACCCCTTTGGGAAGCTTCTATACCCTGAGACTCAAGCAGAGCAGATGATAAAAGTCTTGCTATAGATTTATTAAAATGTTATTTAGGTTGGAATTATCCTAGTGTGGAGGGTGAAGAATCTGTTTTGAAAAAAAATTATAGGTGAGGAATATTCCTCGAGAGCTCAATATTGTACTTCAGATTAAACAAATTATGACAATAATTTTTAAATATGACATGCATAAAAGATTGGAGCTGCTTAAAGGTAAAGTCTAATTGGGCTGCCCTCCATTGCAACAAAAAACAGTGGGGGAGAAATTCAGTAGTGCCCAGGAAGGGGCACTAACTTTTGAGAAATTGGAAATTTAGCGACAGGCACTAGTCAATCTCGCTGCTCGCTAAATTCAGTCTCAGCGCTCAACGAATTCAGGGGAGCGCTAATGGTGTAGGAGAGTGGCGTTAGGCTCCAAGCGATAATGAATATGAGGTGTTGTGTAATCGGGAGTGGGCATTGGCGCAGGCGCCTTCCAGCCATTAAAGGGGAGGGTCACTGGAGTCGGCATACCAGGCCCCAGTAATTCAGGGAGTGCAGAACGGCGATATGCTGTGGGATGAAATGAAAAGTGCTTTGATGACCCGCAACACTCCGGAGACTAAGCAGCCTTTATTTGGCTGCAGATCTATCCTGCACTCTCTGCCACTCATAACTGACCTTTGGAACGGAGGTTCCTCGACAGCTGGGGCGCATCCCTTTAAGTAGTGCCCCGCCAGCTGGTTCACACCTCTGCTCCCTAGCATGGTTAGTGCAAGGCGGTAAGGCAGGGGGCGCTACTGAAGTTTGCAGATTGGGCACCCAGCGAGCGATGCACATTCACTGACGTCACGATCTGCATGGTGGAAGGGACCGAGACGCTAACTGCTATTGTTGGCGCTACAGGGCCGGCAAATTTGCCATGTGGCGCGGGATTTGCCCCGCCGCGGCACTACTGCCTGAGCGCCCCGTTAGCGCCCCCGCCAGGCGCTAACCTACTGAATTTCTAGCCCAGTATTTCTACTACAAGGAGAAGATCAAGCAATCTTTCATTTTTTTTTCTAATTGTTTCTGGTTTATTTGGTGGCAGTACAAGATACCTCTCCTTTGTCTCTGCCGTTTCACAGAGATTTCTCCTTATTCCAGGGGACTTCAATTTTCACAAACTCACCTGACCCTTCCTCCATTAACCCTCAAATTATCTGCCTGGTAATCAAGAGCTGCATGAGCCAAAGCGTCTTTGTCAGCAAAACCAAGGCTGGCCTCTTCAGCTGCTGTCTGCACCTTGAAGACTCTGGCCTTGAGTCAATCAACGTCTCCAAATGTCATCTCAAGCTGAGTCAGGAAGTGTGAAATCTTGGCATATTACTCAACCCTGAGCTCAACTTCCTCCCAGAACCACTATGCCATCATCACTTCAAAACTTGACTTCTCCAATGCCCTTCTACCAGGGACATCCTGCATCAAAGCCTCCACACAAGCTTCAGCTCATCCAAACATTGCAGCACACATCCTCACATTATCCTCATATCCCCTACAAACTCCACTGAGCCCCAGAATGTTGATTTCAAAATTTTTATCTTTATTTTCCAATCTCTCTATGGCCTTGCCCCATCCTGCCTTGGTGATCTCCTCCTGCCTTGTCCTGGCACATAGCCACTGCTTCTTTAACAATAGACCCGTCACCTCCCGCCTTATTTTAAAAATCTCCTCAAAACACTCTTCAGTTCAGTTTCCCATCTTATCTTCTCTTCCCTTCCTGTCTCCCCATACTCAATATCTCCCTCTCCTTATTGTGACGCACTTTGAGACATCTTCCTGCATGTATATAATTTCAAGCTATTCTTTTTTTGGAGACAACTATAGCATGGACTGGGAAGGAGGAAACGTAACTAATTTAATTCCTGCAGACTGACCACAGATCAGCATTAATGGTGGTTTTCTTTTTTGAAACTTGGCCATTCATAAAAGCTCTGCAGGAATAAATCAGCAACAAATAAGGCCTAATCACATTGAAATGTCTCAAGTGCTTCAGGCAATTAATTACTTTTTTGAATCCAGTGGCTATTGCTATCTCGGCAATTGCGTAGCCATTATGTGCCAGTAAAATCTCGCAGACAGCAATGAAATGAATCGGTTGAGAGAGGAATGTTAGCCGGGGTACCAAGAGAACTCCCCTGTGCTATGGAATCTTTTACATCCACCTAAATTGGTTTAATATCATGTCATCCCTAACAATGCAGCAGTCTCTAATAACTGCATTGGAATGTCAGCCTAGATTACGTACTCAAACTGATGCAGAGCTTGAACCTGCAACCTTCAGATCCTGAGACAGGAGTTCCACCAACTGAACCGCGTTGGCAAATCATTACAAATAAAGAAAATTACAGGAACAAAATTGGAAATCAGTCAAATCTTTGACAATCAGCAATAAACAGCCAAGGTACAAAGATTTAGATATTGTTTTTTATTCTAGATTTTCAACTAAGCTTTTGTTCACCTATCCAATTCTTCCACTAGGGTTCAGCATCCTTTTATCCTTTTATAAAGCACTATATTAAAGATGCTATATAAATGCACTTCACTGCTATTGATTATCAATCTGCAGCACTTTGAGAGAATAAAGAATACTCCAAACCGCCGTGGGAAAGGGAGAAACAAAGGCAGACTCGCACAATATATCAAGACACACAAGGAATGTAAAAGCCTGCAAAGGTGAGGGAACGTAACAGTAGTTTTCTAAAAGTTGCATCTTACACTGAACTACTCACCCAGTTAGAAGAGGCATTTTGCTGGGGGAAGGGAAGGTTAAAAGAGAGGAGAAAAAATATTCATCTTAAAATAACCATCTCTTAGTCAGTCGCCACAAATTTATAACTGTTTTATTGTGAATAATTAGGGAAATGGTACCTGGAGAGTTAATCTAATAAAGATGGATATTCCTTTTTCATTTTGTGACAGGGAGAGATCCTCTAAAGGGTTGTGTATCTGAGATTCCCCATTCAAGAGGCATTTCTTGCCTGCACTTATCTTTTGTTTAAGTGTTCCTCATTTTCTCCACGGATGTTTAGCGGAGGTAGCTCCAGTTTTGATCTTGTAGAAAGGGATCTTTGTCTTTTATCAGACAGAGTACTAAAACAATTAACAATAGAAAGTACTAAAGAAAGCTTTAACTCACCTGAACTGTAGACAGCCAGGGTCCGCTGTATATCGGTGTAAAGACTACCAAAATCTGAACATCTTTATGTCAGCAGGGCCATGAGAAACAGATTACTGGAATAAAAAATGATGTGAATCAAATAAATACAGGCATTCCAAAAGAGCTATTTATTGTACAAGGAAAAAAGAAAACAAAATGGGTTATTGCAAACCACATAAAGAACATAATTGTTCCCATTTATAAGCCTTAGCTTATTAGGGAACTACACAGCTGAGTTCCTTATTGAAATGGTGTTTTTTTTTGGCAGTGCCAGTCTAACTACAGTCCAACACTGTAGCTTAACAGAATGTTTTCAATGCCTTTAACTTAAAGCTTTTTTAAAAAAAAACTGTTCCTTCAGTTTTAACACCATGGATACAGAATTACACGCAGAGGTCAATGATTCAGAATGCTTTCCTTTCACTTACAGCAAGAAGGAAACAAAAGAGTCTGACATGCTTTTTACTAAAATTGCCCTAAATTGATGCATGCAATATATTTACCCAAGAAAAGAATGATCAGAGTCATTATTAAAAAGTCATTAGTATAAATGGAAGTTTCAAAAAAGACAATTTACTACATAATAAAGAGTCAAATGATTCACCAGCATTGAAAAAACCTGAATGAAATCATTTGTCCGTCCCATGTTATTCCAACTCCCTGGCAGAGGTGGGTGTATTTTATGGTGTGCTTTAAATACCAGACATTCTAAAGAACTGTGCTGAACAACGGGAGGTATCATTCCACACAGCCAAGGGATGAGGCAAAGGAAACTTGTTCTGTACTGTACCTTGCACAATGAACCATCCTCTCACACACAGCGCTGTGCAGCATTCCATGAGTTTGTGTGGTCTGAGAAAATATACGTCTTTAAAAATACATTTCACAGGATATTTTACACCATTTATTTGATCATTTCAATCAATGGAAACAAAGCAGAAATCACAAACACAAATATAGGTATTTTAAGCAATCGTGATAAAAGTTTTGAAGCAGGACGTGAGAGTAGCTATATTGCATTTTACCATGTTTTGAATATTAAAAGTTGGATAGCTAGCTCCATTGCGGACTCATTTGAGCAAGGCAGCGTGTCCCTGAACTATGCAGACCAGAATATACCATGTTGGAGGCTGAACCACTCAAAGTAGAAGAAAGAAAAAGAGGTTATATAAATGCAAGCGGTTTTGTTTTGAATATTTGTTGCTTTAACTGTTAACTATTGGTAACAGGGGAACTGCCTGAGGGAGAGTTACTGATTCTGACTGTGTGGGGGACTTAATCAAAAAGAAGCACAGATCTATTCAAAAGTACAGAATACATTTGGCACTATCTGTCAACTTACTCCATTTTTAAATACGGGACTCTTTTAATAAAAAAGTTACTTCACCCCTGTCCAACAGTAAAAAACGAAACTCTTAGTGCATGTTTTATATTAATGACAGCAAGCATAATTCACCTGTTGGCAAATAGCCAATGTTTGCAAGTAACTGACTAGTTAGAAGTTCTGCAACTCATCAGAAAATGTTCCCCTTTGTGTTCAGTCGTTATAGTGAAACAAATGATGGTAACAGTTTGTTCAATAATTTTTCTGTTTACTTTAAAACAGCGAATACTAATTGCATCACCAAGGGAAAGTTGTCTGGAGGAGTTACTGAACCCAACAATGTGAGGGAATTGAATGAACGTCACATCTATGATTCTATGATAATCATTTATTCAGGATGCTTCAGCTCAACTGTGCATGTTAACTCCCCCACAAGGCCAGGATCAGTAACCCATCCCAGGCAGCTCCCTGTTACCAACAGTTACCATTTAAAACAAGCATATTCAAAACAAAACAGCAAATTACACTTGCATAGTGCCTTTAACACATCCTAAGCTGTTTCACAAAGTGTGGGTTGGACCTAAACAGGAGTAAAAAGAGGAATTAAGGGAGGCAACATTATACAAACATTAATCATAATTTTTTCAGCTGCTTACATTTAAAAAAGATTCTGAGGAGAAGAACCTCCTCTTCATTCTCAAGTTTAGAATTGATGTTAGAAATTGGGCACATTATCTATAATTCCAGATTAACATTACTTTAAATTTGATTTTTCACCAATATTCATTATGTATGTTTTCAATTTTAATTTTTTGAACTCTCAGATAATTGTTGAATGGATCTCACATGATGTTGAACCTCATCTTTGGATTGTATTCTTGCTGATATTTATTTTGTTATCCTTTGTTAATCACATTATTCAACCACCGATCCATCAGTATCAATTCTAGCCTTTCCAAAATCAGCACTCATTTTGTAACCAGCAATCCCAGCTATAAACACCATTAAAAACCATATCTCTCAAATATTATCATCTTTTGGCTTAAATTTAACTTCATAATGGGTTTAATCAAAGCACTTGAACAAGTCAACACTTCCACATGATATGATCTGCCATAATCATTTTATTGTCACAGCTCCAGAAATTATGATAGTTTCTAACACCCAAAGATGAATCCTAAATGGCATATAGTGAGTCCTACTAATGACTGTAAAGATCTTAATTAGCTGTGAATGAAGCAATAATTATTTATTTTTCAATTAGTCAAATATAAGTATTCTAAATATAGAAGCACTTTTTCTCCCTTCCCACAAATCTTATTTCTTCACTTTCTAGTAAGTGGTTGGAAACTAATTCCTATTGAAGTAGAGAGCCCACGAGCACTATAAGAATAATAGTGAATAAAAAACTAAAGAATATCAGAAAATAAGAGGTTAAGTGCGGAATAAGGAAAACTAAGAAGGGAACGAGGGAAATGTTTCAAACAACATCAAAAGTAAGAGTAAAGTATTTTATAAATCCATCAGTTAAAAAAGATTTGTTGAAAATGAGGTGAGACCCGAGAAGAAAGGATTGTCAATATGTAGATGATGATCAAAAAATTAAACAGAAGGATATCGGAGCGGGGGTGAATCTTGAGTGGCTGACAGCGAGATGAGTGATACTATAACAAAAGCAAAATACTGGAAATCTGAAATAAAAACAGAAAATGTCAAAACATTCAACAGGTCAGGCAACATCTGTGGAGAGAGAGAAACAGAATTAACGTTTCAGGTCAGAGATCTTTCACCAGTTTCTGTTTTTATTTATGAGCGATACTGTGATAGATAAAAGGTCAATAATTGGAATAGGAGCTTCTGCATGCACTAATTGTCTGCCAAAGCAAGGTGTGTTCACCTCAATCAGCAGGTACCACTGGGTGGGCACAGAGCACCTCGTGTGCAGCTTGAACTGTCAGCCATTACTTTGTTATCTCTTGTTCTTTCAAATACATATGAGTTCCCCAGTGGGAATTCCCCTATGATGCCAGTAATGTTGCTGAGGTCAAAAAAAACCAAATGGTGCAAAGGCTCAAGAGAATCTAATTGCTAGCAGCAAGAAAAAAAACAAGAAAAAAAGAAATGGCTGAAATATACTTACCTTAACATTACTGTGTATTTTCTGGTTATTTGCTGCAGCCTTGCAATATTGGATACCCATGTCACATGGGTGCTATCTGATGTCCTGTATGCCAGGTAGGAAATGGACGCAGAATAGGAACACCAAAAATTAGAAGACGATGACTTGCATTTATATAGCACCTTTCACAACCACCGGATGTCTCAAAGCACTTTACAGCCAATTAAGTACTTTTTTTGAAGTGGAGTCACTGTTGTAATGTGGGAAACGCGGCAGCTAATCTGCGCACAGTAAGGTCCCACAAACAGCAAGATAATGATCAGATAATCTGTTTTTTTTATGTTGGTTGAAGGATAAATATTGGCCAGGGCACCAGGGATAACTCTCCTGCTCGTCTTTGAAATAGTGCCATGGGATCTTTTACGTCCACCTGAGAGAGCAGACAGGGCCTCGGTTTAATGTCTCATCCGAAAGACTGGCGGGCAAAATAAAGGAAAATCCCAAAGTGTTTTATAAGTATATTAAGGACAAGAGGATAACCAGGGAAAAAGAGTAGGGCCCATCAGGGACCAAAGTGGCAATGTGTGTGTAGAGCCGGAAGATGTAGGTGAGGTTTTAAATGAATATTTTGCATTTGTGTTCACTATGGAGAAGGACGATATAGGCATAGAAATCAGGCAGGGGGATTGTGATATACCTGAACAAATTAGCATTGAAAGGGAGGAGGTACTAGCAGTTTTAGCAGGCTTAAAAGTGGATAAATCCCCAGGCCCAGACGAGATGTATCCCAGGCTGCTGTGTGAGGCAAGGAAGGAGATTGCAGGGGCGCTAACACAAATTTTCAGAACCTCTCTGGCCAGAGGGGAGGTGCCAGAGGACTGGAGGACAGCTAACATAGTACCATTATTCAAGAAGGGAAGTAGGGATAAACCAGGGAATTACAGGCCAGTGAGCCTAACATCAGTGGTAGGGAAATTATTGGAAAAAATTCTGAGGGACAGAATTAGTCTCCACTTGGAGAGGCAAGGATTAATCAAGGATAGTCAGCATGGCTTTGTCAGGGGGAGATCATGTCTAACCAATTTGATTGAATTTTTCGAGGGGTTGACTAGGTGTGTGGATGAGGGTAGTGCAGTTGATGTAATCTACATGGACTTCAGTAAGGCTTTTGACAAAGTCCCACATGGAAGACTGGTCAAGAAGGTAAGAGCCCATGGGATCCAGGGCAATTTGGCACATTGGATCCAAAATTGGCTTAGTGGCATGAGGCAGAGGGTGATGGTCGAAGGTTGTTTTTGTGACTGGAAGCCTGTGTTCAGTGGTGTACCGCAGGGATCGGTGCTGGGTCATTTGCTGTTTGTAGTGTACATTAATGATTTAGATATGAATGTAGGAGGTATGATCAGTAAGTTCGCAGATGACACGAAATTTGGTGGAGTGGTAAATAGCGAGGAGGGAAGCCTCAGGCTACAGGACGATATAGATGGGTTGATCAGATGGGCAGAACAGTGGCAAATGGAATTTAACCCTGAAAAGTGTGAGGTGATGCATTTTGGGAGGACTAACAAGGCAAGGGAATACACAGTGAATGGTAGGGCCCTAGGAAGGACAGAGGATCAGAGGGACCTTGGAGTGCATGTACATAGATCCCTGAAGGCAGCAGGACAGGTAGATAAGGTGGTTAAAAAGGCACATGGGATACTTGCCTTCATTAGCCGAGGCATAGAATATAAGAGCAGGGAGGTTATGATGGAGCCGTACAAAACGCAAGTTAGGCCACAGCTGGAATACTGTGTGCAGTTCTGGTCACCACACTATAGGAAGGATGTGATTGCATTGGAGAGGGTGCAGAAGAGATTCACCAGGATGTTACCTGGGCTGGAGCGCTTCAGCTATGAAGAGAGACTCGACAAGCTGGGATTGTTTTCCTTAGAGCAGAGAAGGCTGAGGGGGTACCTGATTGAGGTGTACAAAATTATGAGGGGCATAGATAGGCTAGATAGAAAGGAACTTTTCCCCTTAGTAGAGGGGTCAATAACCAGGGGGCATAGTTTCAAGGTAAGGGGCAGGAGGTTTAGAGGGAGTTTGAGGAAAAACTTTTTCACCCAGAGGGTGGTTGGAATCTGAAACTCACTGCCTGATGGTAGAGGTAGGAACCCTCACAACATTCAAGAAGCATTTAGATGAGCACTTGAAATGCCATAGCATACAAGGCTACGGACCAAGTGCTGGAAAATGGGATCAATAGACAGGGCTTGATGGCCAGTGCAGACACGATGGGCCGAAGGTCCTCTTTCTGTGCTGTATAACTCTATGACTATGAAGGCGCCTCCAACAGTGCAGTACTCCCACAGCACTGCACTGGAGTGTCAGCGTAACTTTATGTGCTCAGGTCCCTGGAGTGAGACTTGAACCCACAACCTTCTGACTCAGAGGCGAGTGTGCTACCAACTGAGCCACAGCTGACACATAATACATAAATACCTCCTTCCCCACTTGTATGAGTTGGGTGCGAGTCCCACCCCTGCCTAATTTATGCCACAAGAAGTGTCTGGCAATGGAATGTCCAGGTCATAAGCACAGGCTTCTTTTTCAAAAGAAGTAACTTGCAAAAAATGTAAAATCAATTGAGAAGCCTTGACTGAACAACCAAAAATAACTGCCAAATAGTTAAAAGCAGGCAAAAAATATTCAATTAGAAATTGGGGGTGAGGGGGAGGAGAGAAATGGATAGCAAAGTCCTACCAAGCGACTGAAGGTCCAGCCCTTTGATTAGAATTTAGAGTAATTGAAAAGGGAAAGGCCATGCAAGATTGACTTCTTGATTAGCTAACATGCGAATTTACAAAAAGGAAGAATGTTCAAAGTAAACTAGTCGCAACAGCAGTGAACTGCAATAAAAATAAACACCCAAAACAAGTGTTTTGCCACTGGCACACATCACTGAAATGAAATGGTGCAGATTAACCCTTTTGAGTATTGAATGTCTTTTGGAACTTGCACGTTTTGTTAACTGCCAAAAATTATTTTTCGAGCTCCAGTGCTTTGACACAGGGACAGGAGTGCAAGGTGTGGAACTATTGTGATGAGGGGTTTCGTGGTCTGAGAAGATTGAAAGAGATAGAGTGTGGAACTACTGGAGTACCAGAGATGGCCTGGGATGTGTTCGAGCTGGGGGTGGCAGGGGTCTAGTATTTGGGAAACTACTGTTCTAAAACTTCTGTGGGGAGGGAAAGAGGAATATTTTCAGAAATTGTCTCCCCCTGCCCCAGAAGTTCAGGAGCAAGTAGTTCTCCAACATTGAGCAGGCAACCCTATTTTGCTTGTTTAAAACGCTTAGTACACTTAAAATAAGTAAATGGCTCCTTGCTCAAAAGCCATTGATGGAAATCCACCCCATTCTAATGTTCTGGGCATGGCTTTAAGTTTTTTTTTAAAGCCCTTGTTGTGATAGTAAAAACACAATTAGCAGTTTAAAAAATTGGGCTGGGTGCTGGGTAATCTTCACAAATGCAGCAAAAAGATGTTTCTTGCTGTGGAGACAGTTTGACAGCAGGGAGCGGCGGAAGTTGATTTACGCTGTCTTGCTAACGTCTGCCATTCTTAATTCCTCCAAGAGATGGTGCTGTTATCTCTAAAAACAACATCCCCGATTTTAATTCGGGGCGGCAGTCAGGCTGGGGGGAGCTGAGGCAAGCGGCAAACTGACCCAACCTCGGTAGCATGAAGCCTGGGCTATTTCAACTCCCGGGCCTCATCTGCATAGTCTCCAGCCTGAAACTGGCAGGAAGCGGCAGAGGGTTCAAGAAGGTCTCCTGACCTCATAAGGAAAGTCAAAAAAGTAAAAGCACTTACCTTTTTGGGCCTTGTGGTAAACCACTTTTATCGTTCACTATCGTTACACTATGGTTATCACTGTTTATATTGTTACACTATGGTTATCACTGTTTACACTGTTGTATCACTACACAAGGTCACCTCTTGCCACGCTGTTATACCTGGGCTGACCACAGCTGATTCCACCCATGGCTCCGCCTGCTTGCCCAGGTATAAAGGTGGTCGACTGGCTGGTATTCCTCCTTGTTGGATCCGATCACCCACGAGGGTGGGCTCTGTTATTTAGCCAATAAAAACCTATAGTTACTAACTTAACTCGTCGCTTTTCATGAACTGAATTGATAGGTATATCAATTTTATTGGCTAAATTTTGAAATGTCTACAACGGAGCAGTCAAACGACCAGTCAGACGTACAGCCCCAGCCAAACGGCCATCTACAACAGCCCCAGCAGCCGGCCTGGCTACGAGCCCTCCGGCCGCCGTACCTGGATCTAAACCCACAGGCTGCGAATTCAGCCCTCGACTTCGAACACTGGCTGAGCTGCTTCGAAGCCTACCTGGGAGAATCCGGCGTGCCTCCGGCATCCAAACTAAGAGTTCTGACCGCTCAGGTGAGCCCTAAAGTATTTGCACTCATCCGGGACATTGCCACATACTAGGGCGCCCTCAACCTGCTAAAAGAACAGTATCAGAGCCCTGTAACCTCAATGTACGCCAGGCATCTCCTAAGATCCCGCTCGCAACAGCCAGGAGAGTCGGTTGATGATTTCTTACGGGCGCTGCAAATACTCGGCAGGGACTGTGACTTTAAAGCCGTAACAGCTGCAGAACATACAGATGGAAACATCCGAGATGCCTTCGTGAAAGGCCTTCGGTCAGACTACTCACGGCAAAGACTGCTGGAATCAAAGGACCTCGACCTGAAAACAGCTGCTATCCTCGCTCGCTCCTTGGAAGTGGCCCATCGGGACCTCGAGGCGTACTCCAGGTACTGTGCTGCGCGACCCTGGGACTCGGGCCCGACCCCGGCCGCAATACCCCTCGCACCACCGCCTCTGGGACCTACCACAGCGTCGGTGTCCCGGAACCGATCGGGACCGCCACCCCCGGTACCGGCTGCAACATCGGAGCCCCGTGATCGGGCCGCCGGCTGCTTCTTCTGTGGCCAGGGGAAACACCCGAGGGTGCGCTGCCCTGCAAGAAACGTGACCTGCTCCAACTGCCACAAGAAAGGCCACTTCGCGAAGGCCTGCAGGGGGAAAGCCACAGACGCCAGCAGTGCCTCATGCGAGTTGTGGGGGCGGCCATCTTTCATCAAGGCCACAGATGCCAGTATCCCCTCGTGTGAGTCGTGGGGGTGGCCATCTTTGATCAAGGCCACCGACGCCGGCAGTGCCTCATGCGAGTTGTGGGGGCGGCCATCTTTCATCAAGGCCACAGATGCCAGTATCCCCTCGTGTGAGTCGTGGGGGTGGCCATCTTTGATCAAGGCCACCGACGCCGGCAGTGCCTCATGTGAGTTGTGGGGGCGGCCATCTTTCATCAAGGCCACAGATGCCAGTATCCCCTCGTGTGAGTCGTGGGGGTGGCCATCTTTGATCAAGGCCACCGACGCCGGCAGTGCCTCATGTGAGTTGTGGGGGCGGCCATCTTTTCCGCCATTTTATTCAACGTCGTGGGCGACGCCATTTTGTTCACCACACTCGACCGCCACCTTGTCTCCAGACCTGACCACCGCCTCACCCGCAGACTACAGCAGCTCGCTCAGCCATACACTAGCCTCCGTCACACTTGACCAAGCTCGCCCGCATCACCTGTCCAAGTCCATGATGGACATCAAAGGAAACGGCCACGCCACGACCTGCCTGTTCGACAGCGGAAGCACGGAGAGTTTCATCCATCCAGACACGGTGAGCCACTACTCCCTCACTGTCCGGCCAACGCGCAACCGGATCTCGATGGCGTCGAGGTCCCATTCTACAGACATCAGCGGCTACTGCGTTGTGACCCTGTCGGTTAGGGGCACGGAGTATAAAAATTTTAAACTTCTCGTCCTGCCCCAGCTCTGCGCTGCCGTCCTACTAGGGCTGGATTTCCAATCCCACCTTCAAAGTGTCACTTTGGCATACGGTGGACCCCTCCCCCCACTCACAGTCTACAACCAGCAGCTTTTAAACCGCCCACCGCGTACCACCTGCGGCCTATCCACCCTCAAGGTCCCGCCCCCCTCCCTGTTCGCTAACCTCACCCGCGACTGTAAACCCGTCGCTACCAAGAGCAGGCGGTACAGCGCCGGGGACAGAGCTTTTATTAGCTCCGAGGTGCAGCGACTCCTGAAGGAGGGCATCATCGAGGGAAGCAACAGCCCCTGGCGTGCCCAGGTCGTAGTCGTTAAGACCGGCGATAAACACCGCCTGGTCATCGACTACAGCCAAACCATAAACCGGTACACCCAGCTGGACGCATACCCGCTTCCCCGCATATCTGATATGGTCAATCAGATTGCACAGTACCGGGTATTCTCTACCATCGACCTTAAGTCGGCCTATCACCAGCTCCCTATCCGCCCTGAGGACCGCCAGTATACCGCCTTCGAGGCGAATGGCCGCCTCTACCACTTCCGTAGGGTTCCCTTCGGCGTCACCAACGGGGTTTCGGTCTTCCAAAGGGAGATGGACCGGATGGTTGACCAGAACGGGCTGCATGCCACGTTCCCTTATCTAGATAACGTCACCATCTGCGGCCGCGACCGGCAGGACCATGATGTTAATCTGGAGAGATTCCTCCGTACGGCCCAACGGCTGAACCTCACCTACAATAAGGAGAAATGTGTGTTTAACACCTCGCGCCTTGCCATCCTCGGCTGCGTAGTAGAGAACGGAGTCATCAGCCCCGACCCCGAAAGAATGCGCCCCCTCATGGAGCTTCCCCTCCCCCACTGTCCAAAGGCGCTGAAGAGAACCCTGGGGCTCTTCGCCTACTATGCCCAATGGGTGCCCAATTATGCGGACAAAGCCAGACCCCTCATGAAGTCCACCTCCTTCCCCCTGACGGCAGAAGCATGCGCAGCCTTCTCCCTCATAAAGGGAGACATTGCTAAGGCCACAATGCATGCGGTGGATGAGTCTATCCCTTTCCAAGTGGAGAGCGATGCATCCGACTTCGCCCTAGCTGCAACCCTTAACCAGGCGGGGAGACCTGTGGCCTTCTTCTCAAGGACCCTCCAGGGCCCTGAGATCCGACACTCTTCAGTCGAGAAGGAGGCCCAGGCGATCGTGGAGGCAGTACGACGCTGGAGGCATTACCTGGCAGGCAAACGATTTACCCTCCTCACCGACCAGCGCTCGGTCGCTTTTATGTTTAATAACAAGCTGAGGGGCAAAATCAAGAACGACAAGATCTTGAGGTGGAGAATCGAGCTCTCCACCTACGATTGTGATATCTTGTACCGGCCTGGTAAACTGAACGAACCCCCAGATGCTCTATCACGAAGTACATGCGCCAACGCGCAAATTGATAGACTGCAGACCCTCCACAACGACCTCTGCCACCCCGGGGTCACCAGACTTTACCACTTCATTAAGGCCCACAACCTGCCCTACTCCATCGAGGAGGTCAGGACCATGACCAGGAACTGCCAAACCTGTGCCGAATGCAAACCGCATTTCTTTAGGCTGGACAGAGCAAGCCTGATCAAGGCCACCCGCCCCTTCGAGCGCTTGAGCATCGATTTTAAGGGGCCCCTCCCGTCCTCTGACCGTAATGTGTACTTCCTCAACATTATTGATGAGTACTCCCGTTTCCCCTTTGCCTTCCCCTGCCCAGACATGACCAGTACCACGGTCATCAAATGCCTGAACGACCTCTTCGCCTTGTTCAGGTTCCCGAACTATATACATAGCGACCGGGGCTCATCCTTCATGAGCGAGGAACTTCGCCAGTTCCTACTAGCGAGAGGTATTGCTGCAAGCAGGACCACCAGCTACAACCCCCGAGGGAACGGCCAGGTGGAAAGAGAGAACGCGACTGTCTGGAAGGCCGTTCTCTTAGCCTTAAAGTCTAAGGGCCTCCCAACCTCTCGCTGGCAGGAAGTCCTCCCGGCAGCGCTGCATTCCATCCAGTCACTGCTTTGCACTGCCATTAACGCCACCCCCCATGAACGAATGTTTGTTTTCCCCAGGAAGTCGACTACGGGAACATCGCTACCAACATGGCTGACTTCTCCGGGGCCCGTCTTGCTGCGAAAGCACGTGAGGGCCCATAAAATGGACCCCCTGGTCGAGAGGGTGGACCTCCTGCATGCCAACCCCCAGTACGCCTATGTGGCATACCCAGACGGGCGGGAGGACACAGTCTCCTTACAAGACCTCGCACCCTCGGGCACCCCTGAGACACCACCGTTACCCCCCACCACCCCCCCAAATCCAGCCCAGGTAGACGGCATGCCGGAACCCCATGAGCCTTCGCCGACCACGCAGACACCAGCATTAACATCGGATACTGCACCACCGCCGCCGCTGCTGCGCCGATCAGAAAGGCTTACGAGGCCTCCGGACAGACTGACATACCCGAACTGGTAGTACACTTCACCCCGCCAGACTCAAATTTTAAACAAGGGGTGAATGTGGTAAACCACTTTTATCGTTCACTATCGTTACACTATGGTTATCACTGTTTACACTGTTGTATCACTACACCAGGTCACCTCTTGCCACGCTGTTATACCTGGGCTGACCACAGCTGACTCCGCCCATGGCTCCGCCTGCTTGCCCAGGTATAAAGGTGGTCGACTGGCTGGTATTCCTCCTTGTTGGATCCGATCACCCACGAGGGTGGGCTCTGTTATTTAGCCAATAAAAACCTATAGTTACTAACTTAACTCGTCGCTTTTCATGAACTGAATTGATAGGTATATCAGGCCTCTTCTGGCTTTGAATGTTCTTCCCACTATATTGGCCTGGCAGGAAAGCTACAATGGCTTCCCGGCACAGGCCTCTGGTTAAAACAGCAGTCGGGCCCTGATAATGTCATCTGAGCTGGATCTGCATATTTAAGGAAGGACTGTGCCAAAGAGCAGGTTAAAATTGAAACCCTTGGGAAGAGAGCAAATTGCCCCATTACTTCAGGAACTCCTCTTATTCTGGATTGCTCCAGAGGTAGCTCTGTAACCTCTTAGTCTGTTGTAATAAACAGAGCTAATAGAAAAAGGCCTAGAAATTTGGATTTGCTCCAGAGGCAGGAGTAACATCTGCTGAATCTGCCAGAATTTCATGAATCAGCTCTTCTCCATATCCATTGGAGGATCCACAGGTGCAAATCCCACGTTAAATAGGAATAATGTGCTGCAGGGTGCTTGGAAATTAGAACACAGCCATTAAAAATCCATTGTGGTCATGTGAGGAAACATAGCAGCCAATTCGCACACAGCAAGGTCCTACAAACAGCAATGAGATAAATGACCAGGTAATCTGTTTTAGTGAAGTTGGTTATGGGATAAATGTTGACCAGGATACTCAGAGAACTCCCCTGCTCTTCTTGAAATAGTGCCGTGGGATCTTTTACATCCACCTGAGTTGACAGATGATTTAACATCTCATCCAAAAGATGGCACTTCCAACAGTACAGCACTTCCAACAGTACAGCACTCCCTCAGTACAGCCTAGATTAAGTGCTCAAGTCTCTGGAGTGGGGTTTGAACTTGTGACCTTCTGATTCAGATGAGAGCACGATCACTGAGCTAAGGCTTACAGCAATATGCAGAAGGAGCGAAAACCGAGCACTTCCATCATCTTGAATGCATCAATTCTAAAGGGGGGAGTGAAAAGAGTAATAGGGTCAGCAAATGGATTCCAAATGTGTTTCCTCACCTCCTTCTATGGATTACTCAATATTACCCACTTATAAACCCTATCTTGTACTAGCAGTACACTCTTAAATTGTGTAATGCTAGAATTGATTGCTGATGGCTTGATGGATCGGTGCACCATATAGGATGGTACTGAATCATGCAGAGGGGGAAAGCTCTTGGGTTCAATTCATAGTACATGCTAAGTTAATCAATCTCAGGCAGGGCAGCAGTGGTGTCTGTACAACTGGAACTGGATGCCAAACAGCCACACAGAGTTCCTCCTCCTGATTAAAATCCAATGACTCCTGCTGGACCACGGATGTGTGAATAGGTTTGGACAGCTGTGTCATTCCAAACACCTGCCAACAGTTATTATCTATGCTCACAAATGAAGAATGGCTGCTGGGACAGGTAAATGAGGACTGTCAGTGACCACACCCCAGAATGCCTTCGAGACCGGAGGGAAAGAAAGATAAAAAGTGAGAATGCTTCAGATTTAGGTTACCACAAAATAATTTTCAAACTGGGAGTCTATGAAAATCCATCTGATGAGATTTCTCACATTTGAATATTGAAGTAGTCTGCAACAACCCATCGACTGCATAACTGATATTTTGAAACTTGAAAAGGAGATTCTCTACAGCTAGCTGTGTTATATCAATATCTCAAAGTGTTCATAGTACAGCTGATAGCCCAATTGGAATTCCCATCACATAGGATAATAAAACTTGGTTAAGTTCTATTATTAGTGCATCATGTTTTATTTACACTGCTGAAGCCATTTAGAGACAGAAGATAATTACGGCACCACTACTTAACCCCATCATTAGGAATTTCAATTAACTCCTAATTTCAAACAGTAATGACCAAGTTAAGCTGCTGCACTGTGGTGTTATATTTCAAGACAGCTTGCAGCTGAAATCCTTTTGAGCGGTGCGTTGTGTGCAAGTTTGCACTGGACAGACCATACTATCTGAGCAACAACAAACAAAATGCAGGTTTGAAAATGCGTGACTGCTAAGCTGTCAGAATTTTAACAAGACCCACTAATGAATTGGGGGACAATATCACACATTTTTTGAAACTTGAGATGTTCTGAAAATGTGATTTCATTAGCTGGAACAAAAAAAAATCCTAATCCTTCAGCACTTCTCAAGCAGCTAGCAAGCACTTAATTAGTATAAATGTCTGAAAGTTAATTAGTTCCAGCTGTGGAGTGTGCAATTTTGATGCAAAATAAATCAATTAAAAATGAGAAAAAACACAATTTACTCAGGAGACAGCATTTGAAGGCACATAGCCACTGTCTTAAAAAGTCAGATGCAAGTTAAACAGCTTATGATAAAGAATACACTCCTCCAAATCCCCCAAAACCCACACTGCACATTAAAAAAAAAACTTCTAATTGTGATTTTAGCATAACAAAGACTAATTTTTATAGGAAACCTATACACGTGAGGAAAATAAAGTTTTACAGGTATTGTTTGAAATTATTTGGCACAAACCATATTATTAGAAGTAGTGGGGTAGATTCTCTGTGCTCAGTGCTCAGGCTGGAGGATGCTGTGGCCTTTGCAGCCATCCGTTCTCAGAATGGTTGACCACACAGCAAGCTCCCAGCATAGAGTCTGCTGCTGGAAGCCTGCTCAGTGAGGAAGCGGCATGAGGCTTTCTTGTGCTGCAAATGCATAAAAGGACAACAGCAGTTATTTAAAGGGAATGTAGCCATCTAATTGGAAGTGGTTAATGTGGAGGGCATAAAACATTTGCCTGCAAACCTAATGAAGATGAGGAAAAAAATAAGGGCTGTCCCAAGCCTTTGGGGTTGTATAAGCATGAAAAAAAGAGTCTCTGATTAAGTGATGGAGCAGGAGAGGATCTTGTTGTGTATGTAATATGTGTGCTACTTTGAACCTATGGACAGGACTGCACTACTTGTTGGGCGTAGTGATACGCAGTACCACTCCTGGCCATAGGGGTATAAATAGTACTGTGGGTACTGATCTCCCCTCAGTTCCCGCCTGTGGGCATGAAGTAAAGACCTATGTATAGTCCCTACCTCCAACCAGTAAAGACCTGTTTGAGTTATACGTTTAAGTCTTTGTGTTAATTGTTCAATACAATACACATACTTAACACTGGCGACGAGTCAGGTTCTTACCCTGCGGCAGTTGAAGAGAGGTTTCAAACATCACCACCCCACTAGAAGCGACAGGCTTTAGGACTCTGAAGCCTCCATCAGCGACTGAGCACTGGAGTGCAGCAAACATCCTGACAGCTTCCAGCGACTGACAGAAGTCTTTCTGCAGTTTCCTTGTTCAACCTAGGTGGTGGGGTAAGCCGTGCAGTGTTGGCTGCAAAGACAGGGCTGGGGAAGTTGGAGAAGATAAGGGCGATCGCAATCTCTGATAAGAGCCGCGGTGAAACGCGCGAGCGGGTAAGCCAGAGCCCGGGAGGGAGCGAGCAAGCAAGAGCCGCGCGAGCGGGTGAGCCAGAGGCCGGGAGCCGCTTCAAGTGCGAGGCGCAGCGCGGGCCAGCGATTGGAACCAAAGATAAGGGCCGCACTCAGGGGCTGAAGGGAGACGGCGTCGGGGGACGGGTGAAGACCGCCAAGCGCGGGAAAACCGCCATTTTGTGGGCGGAGGACGACGGCAAGAGCGGGAAGCCGCCATCTTTGATAACAAGTAAACAAAATAAAATCTGAGAAATTGCAAATCTACAATGCCTAAACACGGGAATATTAGCACCTTTGATAGTGACCTCGAAGATTGGGCCATATATGTTGAAAGAGTAAAAAATTATTGTAAGGCCAATAAAATTCATGACCAAGATAAAGCTTTAACATTATTAAATTTAATGGGTGCGAAGACATACGGGCAATTGAAACACCTGTTATCACCAGATGAACCGGCGGATAAGACGTTCGATGAGATTGTTACTGTCCTGAAAGATCATCTAAACCCCACGCCGCTGATGCTAGCAGAACGATTTAAATTTTACGACGGAAGGCAGCTACAGCATGAAAGCAATGCTGATTATTTGCTGGAATTGCGTAAATTAGCGAAATATTGCCAGTTTGGAACGGGACTGACAGAGGCACTTCGAGACAAATTTGTGTGTGGTTTATTTAAACAGGATACACAAAAGCGACTGCTCGAGGAGAATGAGCTGACGCTTGAGAAGGCGGTCACTATGGCAGCAGCACACGAAGCCGCAGCGAGAGGCACGGCAGTAATGCAGCTACGGTCACCGGAGCTCAGTGCACACAAATTGGGTGTGAGTTCTGGCAAATGTTATCGTTGTGGAAAGACAACGCATGATCAGAACCAGTGTTGGTTTAAAAACCAAGAATGTAGAACTTGTGGTAGGCTTGGACATATAGCTAGAGTATGCAGGTCAGGGAAGAAGACCAGCAACAAGAAGTCACCGCAAGGAAAATACGCAAAGGTACACAAGGTGACCGAACAGGAGTCCGATTCAGACGCTAGCAGTAATGAACTGGCTAGCTTAAGCTGTAATGAACTGGCTAGCTTAAGAGTACTCAACGCTGGTAAGGGTGCAGACCTCCAGACAATTTGGGTCACTCTTCAGATAGAAGGAGTCCAAGTAAAACTGGAATTGGACACTGGATCGGCATTGACGGTCATAAATAAGAAAGATTACGGAAAGTTATTCCAACATATTCCCCTACAGGATACGGGGATTATATTGAAAACATACACGGGGCAAAGAGTGTACCCCATCGGGAAAATAGAGGTTGCAGTGGTCCACAAGGGCGAAGACAGTCAAATAATGGACTTATATGTGATATCTGAAGGAGGTTCTCCACTACTAGGACGGGAGTGGATTAGGAAAATGAATATGGACTGGCATTTCCTACAAACAATAACGAGTGAGAACTCGGTGAAGATAGTCGGCCCAGACTCTGGAACGGATGATGGTAAGCCCAACTCAGGTGCAAAAGACAAAGTTTCAGCACAGAATTCCACTGAGCAACAACAACATAGTTTAACTGTGGATTCTGAGTCTGGCAAGTCTACTGATGTGCCCATTTCTGAGGGACACCGGGCTCGAACTCAACTCCATTTCAAACTACAACAGCAATTAGAACAAATGCTTCGTCGTTGTGAGCAAGAGTTGAATGCAACGAAAGAGTTCTTTGATATAGAGTTGGAGAATCTGGAAAGACAACAGAAGCAGCTGATGAAGAAAATGGAGCAGGAGCACACAAAACGTCTGATGTCAGAGGAGTTAACGGTCAGCCAACTCCTGCATATGCTGAAGGACAGGACTCTGAAATGGGAAAAACTTGAACACGAACTTCAATATTCAAACGAAAGGGGTTCGGAGCTCTCAAAGGTTATTGGAAGAGCTGAGGTGGCAACACAGACTGAGATGACTGCAACAGAGCAGCCCTTGGATGCCAAAAGTACGCTGACTCACGTCAACGTAGAACAACAGACCGCTGAAACAGCTGCTCCGGTAGAGGGATTGAATAGTCCGATCAATCAATCTCCAAAAGAAGTTGAAGTAGTAAAATCTCAAATGAGGTCATTAGTAAACGACTTGCTGAAAGCCCAGAAAAAGCTGGATGAAGAGGTACGCATGAAGAAGTCTCTTCAGGAAAGATGTCTGGACTTGGAACAAAAGCTGGCTAACGCCCAGCTGGGTATGGAGGAAATAGAAGACCCTCTCGCTGGCCTAGATCAGGACGACACCGAATATTACTATGTCCTGTCCTGCCCAACTTGTAACTTCGACTCCCACCATACAGAAATCATGGAGGAGCACCGAAAGTCTACGGAACATCGGGAGAAGGTGGCTCTACTACGGAAAAAGGAGGGAGAGAAGGAGGAACTGCGCATGCAGCTGGCAGCTGACAGTGGAGCCCAGAGAGTCTCCAAGAAGCAGAAAAGGAAAAGTCGAAACAGAAGATGACCCATCTGAACCATTATTACCTCTACCAGATCACACACGTGGTCCCTCCGAACGGAGCCAATTCAGTTCGGAAGTTCAAACTGTTAAATCCATGGAAGGACTATTGAATGAGTCACTCCAGCAACGTGAACCGACTCCACCACAGAGATTGAATCTGTGAACTGTTTTCCGCAGAGACTGAATCTGTGATCTGTTTTGACATGAAGTTATCTATGTATCTATGTTATTCTGTTATGTAAACCTGAAGTTATATATGTATATATGTTATTACGTTATGTTAAATGGGGAGATGACTGTAAAGCTAGGAAGGGAGGAATGTTGTGTATGTAATATGTGTGCTACTTTGAACCTATGGACAGGACTGCACTACTTGTTGGGCGTAGTGATACGCAGTACCACTCCTGGCCATAGGGGTATAAATAGTACTGTGGGTACTGATCTCCCCTCAGTTCCCGCCTGTGGGCATGAAGTAAAGACCTATGTATAGTCCCTACCTCCAACCAGTAAAGACCTGTTTGAGTTATACGTTTAAGTCTTTGTGTTAATTGTTCAATACAATACACATACTTAACAGATCTGAAATCCCTTTTTTCCCTGTTTGATGGAGGATGAAGTGGAGGTGGTGCTGCATTAGATGCCTGTGAGGAGGATTGCTTTGTTTGCCACTCAGGGCACCCTCCCCAGAAGAGAGCAATACAGGATGCCTGGCAGTAGGTTGCGGTCAAGGTAAATGCTATGTACGCAACACACAAGACCTGGGAATAGATGCAGAAGAAGATGGCAACCCTCAATGAAGGAGCCAAGGTAAGGTTACCCAATGGGAATATAGCAATAGGTGGACCATTAAGCTGCCACTAGGTGTCGCCTGCCATCCTGCTGCACATTTACTGCGGACCCATGCCACGCTCTCAAGATAACCTTATAATTCTTTGGTTGCTTAGCATGCATGGGCACATGCTGCAATTTACAGCTAAAACCCTTGGCACACTTAGTATAGCGCTCTTTGTTATTCAACATCTACTTTTTTCATTACAGTGAGCAAACAAATGAAAACATGTGTGAGCGTTTAATTTTGTTAAATAAGCTACTTAAAAAAAAACTGAATTTCAAAATACAAGTTAGTTGCACCAGAAGAGTGCAACAAATCTTCATACAGTAATCCACAGAAGAGACAACTGTAAATCACAAAATCAGTGTTTTCAGTGCACATACGAGGGGTTTTACAGTACTGTGACAGCCAATCATACAATCATCGATCAGGGAAATCTCCTAAAGAACAGAGTCTGATGAATAAAGTTAAGGACGAATGGGCCCTGTACAGTGGTTGGCTCTGTGGTGTATGTAACTGTTCCACCTTTAAGAGAACTATTTTAAGAGTTGCACTACTTTATCTTGGCTGCTGTACACTGTAATACCGGTGGTGACCACACCGGTATATAAGTGCTGTGTAACGATTTATTGGGCAGTTCCGCCCTGACCTTCGACTAGTAAAAACCTGTTAAAATTTACTCTTGTGGTCTGTGTAGTAATTCTCACTATAACACACAGACTTAACAGTGGCGACGAGTACGATCTTACCCTGCGGCAGAGATACATCCAAGGCAGTTTAACGGGCGTCGAGAAGAGGCATCCGCCCTCATCATTCTGCTGAGAAAAGACTCGGGTCTGCAGAGCGAAGGAAGAATTCTGACACGAAGCCTTCCATCAGCAACAGGCAGTGATCATCCCTTCTATCACGGTGGTGGGTAAGCCGATCAGCGATGAGCAGCAAGTCGGCCACGTTGGCTGTGAAGTAGGGGAGGGAAAAACGGAGGATATAAGGGCGGAGAACTCGACCACGGCCGGGGAAAAGAGCCGGACAGAAGTCGGGGCCAGAGGCGCTGAGACTGGGGCAGCGTAAGGCACGGGAGCCGCGGTGAATGCAAACGCAGCCGGTGTAAAAGACCGGGCTGCAAGCGGGCTGGGAGACGCAACAGCGTCGAGAGAGAGCTCGACCGTGACCGGTGAAAAAGGCCGGGCAGCTACCGAGGCCGCGAGGCGCAGCGACCGGGTCAGCGTAAGGCGCGGGAGAAAATTTAAAAAAAACGCGGAGAACTCAGTCGCAGCCGGGGGAAAGGACCGAACTGCAAGAGGGGCTGGGAGGCACGATTTGAAAACCGCTGGGGAGGGCGAACGCAGCAATACGGCAATTGCCATTACAGCCAGCGGGGGAGAAAGGCAAACGTGGGAAGCCGCCATTTTCGTAGGCGGGGGAAGAAGACAAGCGTGGGAAACCGCCATTTTGAAAAAATAAATAAAAATAAAAGTAAAATTTCTTTTTGTTTCTCAAGAAGATTGCGAGGATGCCTAAGCGTGGTAACATCAATGATTTCGATCCCGATGTTGAAGATTGGGCCACGTATGTAGAACGCATAGAGATATATTGTAAGGCAAATAAAATATCAGATGAAGATAAAGCACTAACCTTACTAAACTCAATGGGTGCGAAGACATACGGGCTATTGAAGCATCTTCTATCACCAGCTAAACCGGCGGATCAGACTTTCGCTAAAATTGTTGCTGTCCTGAAAAATCATTTGAACCCCACACCGCTGATGTTAGCGGAACGATTTAAATTTTATGCGAGAACGCAACTGAAAGAGGAAAGCAACGCGGAGTATTTAATTGAACTGCATAAGCTAGCGAAATACTGTCAGTTTGGGGAAAGACTGACAGAGGCACTGAGAGACAAATTCGTGTGTGGATTGTCGAAAGAAGGAACACAAAAGCGGCTACTTGAAGAGAATGATCTTACACTTGATAAGGCTGTCACTATTGCAGCATCGCACGAAGCCGCAGCGAGAGGCACTGCGGAAATGCAGCTGAAGGCAGCGGTACTCAGCGTAGATCAAATGGCTTTGGGTACAACGAAATGTTATCGTTGTGGGAAGACAACACACGATCAGAACCAATGCTGGTTTAAAAACCAGGAATGTAGAAAATGTGGCAAGCTTGGTCACATAGCTAAAGTATGCCGGTCAGGAAAGAAGACCAGCAACAAAAAGTCACCGCAGGAAAAGTGCAGAAAGGTACATAAGGTGGCTGAGAAGAGTTCGGATGAACAGAATTCAGATTCAGACTCCAACAGCAAGGAACTGGGTAGTCTGAGAATTCACAATGTGAGTAAGGAAGCTGATCTACAAACTAATCTGGGTCACACTGCAGATAGCAGGAGTCCAAGTGAAGATGGAATTGGACACCGGATCGGCGTTGACGGTCATGAATAAGCAAGATTACAAAAGGTTATTCACACATATTCCCCTACGGGATACGGAGATAGTATTGCAGACATACACGGGGCAAAGAGTATACCCCATCGGAAAGATAAAAGTCAAGGTGGTACACAAGGGCAAAGAACACCAAGGAATGGACATATATGTAGTACCTGAGGGAGGTCCACCACTTCTGGGACGGGAGTGGATCAGGAAAATAAATATGGACTGGCACTCCCTAAAAGCAATAACGGTAGATTACGGAAAAAAAGATGTCAAACCTGAACGATTGTCCAGAACATTGGATGAGGGCATATGCAGCAGTGACAGTGACAAAGCAGAGAGTGAGAACTCGGTGAAGACAATTAGCTCAGACTCTGGAACTGATGATGGTAAGACCAGCCCATGTGCAAAAGACAAGTCTAAAATGGACTTGCAGACTAATGATGGAAAAACGAAGGAGTGCATAAATGCTTCAGAAGAGAACAAAGTATCAGAACAGAATTCCACTGAACAACAACAACATAGTTTGACAGAGAATTCTGAGTCTGTCCAGTCTACAGACATGCACATTTCTGAGGAACACCGGGCTCGAACTCAACTCAATTTCAAACTACAACAGCAATTAGAACAAATGATTCGCCGTTTTGAGCAAGAGATGAATGCAAAGACAAAAAGTTCTTTGACACAGAGTTGGAGAATCTGGGAAGACAGCAGAAGCAGCTGATTGAGAAAATGGATCAGGAACACACAAACCGTCTGCGCGATGAGGCCAAACGAATCAAAGCTGAGCAAGAAAGGGAATATGTCAAATTCAATCGATCAGTTTGAAAGCTAAGAAGAAAGAGTACCCCTTTGTGAGCAGGTCAGCAGTAATAAGCCACTCAGGGATTGGTGGCAGAGGCAAAAGCTCGACGTGATGGAGGAAATAGAAGACAATAGAGAAGAAGCAGAAGATGATGACTCATCTGAACCATTATCACCCCTACCAGGTCACGCACGTGGTCCCTCCGAACTGAGCCAAATCAGTCTGGAAGTAGGAAAACTTCCAAGGTACTCGAGCCTTAGAAGTCAGCAATGCTGGTTCCGAAGTTACTAAGTTCAAGCTGTTAATCCAGTGAAGGACTATTAGATGAGTCACCCCACAATGAGAACCTACTACCACCACCGAAAACTACTACACCACCGAGGTGTTATCCGGACCGAGTCAGAACCCCAGACAACTGAACTGTGAACTGTTTTTACATGAAGTTGTTGTATATATGTTGTTATATGATGTTAATGGGAATATATACTGTTAAGCTAAAAAGGGAGGATTGTGGTGTATGTAACTGTTCCACCGAACTATTTAAGAGTTGCACTACTTTATCTTGGCTGCTGTATACTGTAATACCAGTGGTGACCACACCGTAATAAGTGCTGTGTAATGATTTATTGGGCAGTTCCGCCCTGACCTTCGACTAGTAAAAACCTGTTAAAATTTACTCTTTGTGGTCTGTGTAGAATCCTCACTATAACACACAACTTAACAGTGAATGGCCCTGTACAGTTGCTCCATCATCCAAAACAAAAATTCACAAACCAAAACCAAACACTCACCCCAAACCCCACCCCCTACAAACCACACAACCAAAAAACAACCAACTTCCACACAAACCATAACAGGCTTCCAAAACACTGAATCAAAACAGAAAATACAATACCCCGCCCCCCCACCCACCACCCACATCCCCAACACTCCTGCCCCCACACCAACCCCCCCCCTCCCAATCCTGCACCACCCATCCATCCCCACCTCCCCTCCCCTCCCCCCACTCCACCCCACTCCACCCACTCACCCCCACCTCCCCCCTCCACCCTCCACCCCACTCTGCCCCCTCCCTCTCCCCTCCTCCCCCCAATCCCCCACCATCCCTCCCCCCCCTCCCACTCCCTCCCCTCCCCTCCTCCCCTCCCTCCCACCCTCCACTCCTACCCCCCTCCCTCTCCAGTCCCCCCCTCCCACCCTCTCCCTCCCCACTCCCCCCTCCCTCTCCAGCCCCCCCACCACCCCTCCCTCTCCTCCCCCCACCCTCCCCTCCACCCACCCTTCCCACCCCTCCCACTCCTCCCCCTCCCTCTCCCCACTCCTGTCCCCCACCCCACCCCACCCACTCCACCCCCAACCCTCCACCCACCCCTCACCTCCACCACCCCACCCCCAACCCCCTCACCCCCACCCCTCCACCCCCACCCCCACCCACACCACAACCCCCCCCAACCCCCACTCCCCACCACCACACCCCCACCCCTCCACCCCCACCCCCCTCCCCCCACCCCCCCCCACCCACCCCACCCAAACCCCCACCCCCCCCACCAACCCACCCCACCAACCCCAACCCCCCACCCCCCAACCCCCTCCCACACCTACCCCCACCCCAACCCCACCCCAACCCACCCCTCCCCCTCCACCCACCCCCACCAACCCTCCCCCCCCCCCACAACCCCCTCCCCACACACCCCTCCCCACCACCCAACCCCCTCCCCCCACCACTCCCCCCACCCCCCTCCCCCTCCCCCTCCCCCCCTCCCCACCCCATCCCCCCACCCACCACCCCACCCCCTCCACCCAACCCTCCCCCTCCCCCCACCCCCTCCCCACCCATCCCCACCCACCCACCACACCCTCCCCCCTCCAACCTCCCCCCACCCCCTCCCCACCATCCCACCCCACCTCCCACCTCCCCCTCCACCCCCTCCCCTCCTCCCTCCCCCTCCCCTCCCCCTCCCCCCTCCCCCTCCCCCTCCACCCCTCCACCCCCTCCCCTCCCCCTCCCCCTCCCCTCCATCCCCTCCCCCCTCCCCCTCCCTCCTCCCACCCCCTCCCCCCTCCTCCCCTCCTCCCCCTCCCCCCTCCCCCCTCCACCCTCCTCCCCCCTCCCCTCCCCACCCCTCCCCTCCCTCCCTCCCCACCCTCCACCCCTCCACCCCTCCCCACCCCACCCTCCACCCCCCTCCCCCTCCCCCCCTCCCACCCCACTCCCCCCTCCCCCCCCCTCCCCCTCCCCCACCCCTCCACCCCCTCCCCTCCCCCCTCCCTCCCACCTCCCCCTCCCCCCCCCTCCACCCACCCTCCCCCTCCACCTCCCCCACCCTCCCCCCTCCCACTCCCCTCCCCCTCCCCACCCCCCTCCCCTCCCTTCCCACCCTCCCTCCCCCCTCCCCTCCCCCCCTCCTCCCTCCACCCCCTCCCTCCTTCCACCCTCCCCTCCCCCCTCCCCTCCCCTCCTTCCACTCCCCTCCTTCCACCCCCTCCCTCCCCCTCCCCTCCCCTCCCCCCTCCCCTCCCTCCTTCCACCCCCCCTCCCCTCCCCTCCCCTCCTTCCACCCCTCCCTCCCCCTCCCCTCCTTCCACCCCCTCCCCTCCCCCTCCCTCCTTCCACCCCTCCCCTCCCCCTCCCTCCTTCCACCCCTCCCCTCCCCCCCCCTCCTCCCCTCCCCTCCCTCCTTCCCCCCACCCCCTCCCCTCCCCCCTCCCCCTCCCCTCCTTCCACCCCTCCCCTCTTTCCACCCCTCCCCTCTTTCCACCCCCTCCCCTCCCCCTCCCCTCCCCCTCCCCTCCCTCCTTCCACCCCCCTCCCTCCCTCCCTCCTTCCTCCTCCCCTCCCTTCCTTCCCCTTCCCCCTCCTTCCTTCCCCACCCTCCTTCCCCACCCCCACTTCCTTCCCCCTTCCTTCCCCCCTTCCTTCCCCCCTTCCTTCCTTCCCCTTTCCTTCCTCCTCCCCACCCCCTCCCTCTCCCCTCCCCTCTTTCACCCCCTCCTCCCCCTCCCCTCCCCTCCCCTCCCCCTTCCCTCCCCTCCCTCCACCCCCCCTCCCTCCCTCCCTCCCTCCTTCCTCCTCCCCCTCCCTTCCTTCCCCCTTCCCCCCTCCTTCCTTCCCCACCCTCCTTCCCCACCCCCACTTCCTTCCCCCCTTCCTTCCCCCCTTCCTTCCTTCCCCTTTCCTTCCTCCCCCCCACCCCTCCCTCCCCCCCACCCCCTTCCCCCCCACCCCCCTTCCTTCACCCCTTCCTTCCCACCCTGCTTCCCCCCTCCTCCCTCCTTCCCCTCTCCCTCCCCCCTCTCCCCCTCCCCCTCCCCCCTCTCCCCCTCCCCCCTTCCTTCCCCCCACCCCCCTTCCTTCACCCCTTCCTTCCCACCCTCCTTCCCCCCTCCCTCCCTCCTCTCCCCCTCCCCCCTTCCTTTCCCCCCTTCCTTTCTCCCCCTTCCATTCCTTTCCCCCCTGTTAAGTCTGTGTGTTCCAGTTGTATTAAGATTAATTACTGACACAGACTACAAGAATAAAAATTTCAACAGGTTTTTTACTAGTTGGAGGTCAGGACTATACTAAATACAATATCACTACACAGTACTTCATAAAGAAGAATACCCTCAGTCAACTAGTCCTGGGACTCAATAAAGTAACTAATAACAATACTAACAATAACCAGCCCCAGGACAGTGACAGGGTAACACAAAGAATTCGACCCAACACAATCGTCGCTAAGCAAAAGGAAAAATATCTGTCATATTGGGCAGAAACAACAAAAACCCAAAGCAAACTCAATTGCTACTTGGCCCTAAACAGACAATACAACATAGCTGATTACCTGACCATGGTAAAGGATAACAAACTGAGAAGAACCTTGACAAGGTACAGACTTAGCGAACATAGCCTAGCGATCGAAAAAGGCAGACACAGGCAGACCAGGCTGCCAAGAGAAGACAGGATATGCTCTCACTGCAGTCAGGGAGTAGTTGAGACAGAGATGCACTTCCTCACAGCCTGTGGAAAATATCAGGGCATCAGAGAGAATTTCTATCAAAAATTCTCACAAATATGCCCTGAATTCAGAAATCTGACTGACAACCAAAAACTCCCATTCCTACTGGGGGAGGAGAGAAGCTGTGTAACACTGGCGGCACACTATGTTACAGCTTGCCATGAACAGAGGGACAACCAGTAAACTAAGACAAGAGTATATATAAACAAGGCGAAAATATATTTATAAACTCAGGGATATACCTGTTTATACACTGTATGAATGGAACCGCGTTTATGTGTTCAACATAAATGTATTTTGATGCTTTGGCAACATAAGATGTACCTTATCATGCCAATAAAGCGATTTGTATTGTATTATTGTATTGTATTATATACCGGTGGTCACCACCGGTATTACGTATACAGCAGCCAGAGAAAGTAGGACATCTCTTAAGGTGGAACAGGCTTAAGTTCTCTTAAGGTGGAACAGGTTACATACACCACAATCCTCCCTTTTTAGCTTAACAGTCATATCCCCATTTAACATAACATAATAACATATATACATATATAACTTCAGGTATAAACAGTTCAAAGTTTCAGTCTCTCAGGAGGCCTTCTGATTCGGTTTGGATAACGCCTTTCAGTGGTCTCTGATTCTTGTTGCTGAGGTGACTCTTCTTGTTGGTTTCCTATGTATTGGACATCATCATCAGGTACAGTCCCTGCCGAGGTAGATGCTTCAGGTTCATTAACGTCTTCCACAGTTGTCTCTGTCGCAACCATGGGTTCGACCCTTGCTCTTGATTCTACCAGTTGATCCGCATGACGCCTTATCACATTGTTACCAATATCTACTGTGTACATCAGAGGTCCTTGTCTGGCCCGAATTGTTCCGGACTGCCATTTTTCGTTTCCATAGCCCCTTGCCAACACTGGTTGTCCTACGTCGAAACTTCGAGTGGACTTGTTATTAATATGCCGGAACTGTTTGTTTTCCACTTCCCTCCGCACATTTGGTTTTAACAAGTCCAACCTGGACCGCAACCTCCTGTTATAAAACATCACGGCAGGACTTTGGTTAGTCACTGCATGAGCGGCGTTTCGATATGCCATTAGGAAATTGTCCACCTTGTGTTGTAACGGAATCTGATCATCGTTCATGGCCTTTATTGCCTTTTTGAATGTTTGGACAAATCTCTCGGCCAACCCGTTTGTCGCCGGATGATATGGGGCAGAGGTATAATGTTTCACCCCATTCTTCTTTAAGAACTTTTGGAATTCTTCCGACACGAACTGTGGTCCGTTGTCCGAACATATCTGTTCTGGCAATCCGTTCCTTGCGAATATTGTTCTTAACACCGCAATTGTCTTTTCTGAAGTAGTGGTATTCATCTTGATCACTTCTGGCCATTTGGAATGTGCGTCCACCGCAATTAGGAACATGGAGTCCATGAATGGACCAGCAAAGTCAATATGTACGCGTTGCCATGAGGCTGAAGGCCATTCCCATGGGTGTAGCGGTGCGATCGGAGGTGCATTTTGCACTTTTTGGCACCCAGCGCAGCTTTTTGTCAACTCCTCTATCTGTTGGTCAATGCCCGGCCACCATACATAAGCCCTAGCAAGACTTTTCATCTTAACTCCCCCCAGATGACCTTCATGCAGTTCCTTTAGAACTCTTTCCCGTAACTTGGGAGGAATAATCACTCTTGTCCCGTACATCAAAGTACCATGGCAGACGGACAGCTGGTCTCGCCTTGCCGAGAATGCCGGTAACAGAGGATCACCATGTGTTGGCCATCCCTTCACTGTCACCTCGTAAACTCGGGACAGTGTCGGGTCGTTCCTGGTTTCTCTTTCAATACTTGCATTGGTGACTGGTAAACACTCGATGATGGTCGAATGAAATAACTCAACAGGGTCAACTTTCGTCGTCTCTTCCGCTTCAGGTAGTGGCAGGCACGACAGCCCATCAGCATTGCCATGCTGCTTTGTACCTTTGAATTCTATTTGATATTGATGTGCCCCTAGGAAAAGGGACCATCTCTGGAGTCGCTGTGCTGTCATCACCGAAACACCCTTCTTAGGGTTAAAAATGGATACCAACGGCTGATGGTCTGTCAGAAGTGTGAATTTTTGGCCCTGCAGGTAATGATTAAACTTCTTCACTCCCCATACAAGGCTGAGAGCCTCCCTATCGATCTGCGCATAGTTGCGCTCAGCGGAGGTCAATGATCTGGATGCAAACGCGACTGGCCTTTCCTGCCATTTGGCAACTTGTGTGAGAGTACTGCCCCAATACCATATGGAGAAGCATCACAAGCCAACCGAATAGGCAGTGTCGGGTTGAAGTGAGCCAACACTTCCTCTGAGGTGATCAATTCTTTGCTTTTGCGAAATGCCTTCTTACAGTTTTCGCTCCATTCCCATGGTACCCCCTTCTGTAAAAGAGCATTCAGCGGGTGCAGTACCGTGGATAGATTCGGTAGAAACTTATGGTAATAGTTAATCAATTCCAGAAACAACCTCAACTGAGAGACATTATCCGGAGCGGGAGCCTTTACAACTGCCTCTATCTTGTCAGGAGACTTATGAAGCCCCTCCCGGTCAATGACATGACCACAGTACGAGATCCGCTTCTGAAAGAACTCACATTTCTGCCGATTAACTCTAAGTCCATACTCTTTCAGTCTGTTGAGCACCAGTTCCAAGTTTGCGAGGTGTTCTTCATCACCATCACCTGTAATCAGAATATCGTCCAGGTAACATTGTGTGCCTGGAATTCCCTGTAATACCTGCTCCATGGCCCTCTGCCAAATTGCCGGAGCCGATGCCACTCCAAAAACCAGCCTATTATACCGGTACAAACCTCTATGCGTGTTGATCGTGAGGTACTGGCGTGACTCTTCTTCAACCTCCATCTGCAAGTACGCCTGCGCCAGGTCTATCTTGGTGAAGTGTTTCCTGCCAGACAACGAAGCAAAAATATCCTCAACCCGCGGAAGCGGATACTGCACCGTGTGAAGCACCGGATTAACGGTGATCTTGAAATCTCCACAGATGCGAACCTTCCCTGGTTCTCCTGGCTTGTTGCTCGAAGGACGTTTCATAACGGGAACAATGGGCGTAGCCCACTCACTCCAATCTACCTTAGACAGTACACCTGAACGTTCTAGCGCTTCCAGTTCCGCTTCTACAGTAGGTCGTATTGCATAGGGTACCGGTCTGGCTTTGAAACATTTTGGTTGTGCATGTTCATCAATCTTGATGTTTGCCGTAATTCCTTTCAGTGTTCCCAGTCCTTGCTGGAACACTTCTTTAGCATCATCCAATATTTTGGACAATCGTTTAGGTTTGACATCTGTTTCCCCGGAATCTACCGTTAGTGCTTTTAAGGAGTGCCAGTCCATATTCATTTTCCTAATCCACTCCCGTCCCAGTAGTGGTGAATCTCCTTCAGGTAGCACATATAAGTCCATTACTTGGCTTTCTTCGCCCTTGTGGACCACTTTTACCTCTATCTTTCCGATGGGGTACACTCTTTGCCCCGTGTATGTTTTCAATATAATCTCCGTATCCCGTAGGGGAATATGTTGGAATAACCTTTTGTAATCTTTCTTATTCATGACCGTCAATGCCGATCCAGTGTCCAATTCCATCTTTACTTGGACTCCTGCTATCTGAAGAGTGACCCAAATTGTCTGGAGATCTGTATCCTTACCAACGTTGTGTACTCTTAAGCTACCCAGTTCATTACTGCTAGCGTCTGAATCTGACTTCTGTTCGTTCGAACTGGTCTTTGTCACCTTGTGCACCTTTATGTATTTTCCTTGCGGTGACTTTTTGTTGCTGGTCTTCTTTCCTGACCGGCATACTTTAGCTATGTGGCCAAACCTGCCACACGTTCTGCATTCTTGGTTTTTAAACCAACACTGGTTCTGATCGTGTGTTGTCTTTCCACAACGATAACATTTTACAGTACTCAAACCCAATTTATTTGTACTGAGTTCCGGTGACCGTAGCTGCATTACTGCCGTGCCTCTTGCTGCGGCTTCGTGTGCTGCTGCCATAGTGACCGCTTTCTCAAGCGTCAGCTCATTCTCCTCGAGCAGTCGCTTTTGTGTATCTTCTTTTAATAATCCACACACAAATTTATCTCTTAGCGCGTCTGTTAGTCCCGTTCCAAACTGACAGTACTTTGCTAGCTTACGCAATTCCATTAAATATTCAGCATTGCTTTCATCCTTCAGCTGCTTACTGCTGTAAAATTTAAATTGTTCCGCTAGCATCAGCGGCGTGGGGTTTAGATGATTTTTCAGGACAGTAACAATCTCCTCGAACGTCTTATCCGCCGGTTCATCTGGTGATAAAAGGTGTTTCAATTGCCCGTATGTCTTCGCACCCATTAAGTTTAATAAAGTTAGTGCTTTCTCTGCATCTGGGATTTTATTTGCTTTACAATAATTTTGTATGCGTTCTACATACATGGCCCAATCTTCGATGTCGCTATCAAAGGTATTAATGTTCCCATGTTTAGGCATTGTTGCAATTTATTTTATTTATTTATTTATTTATTTTTAAAAAAAATTATCCCAAGATGGCGGCTTCCCGCTCTTGTCTTCGTCCTCCGCCTACAAAATGGCGGTTTTCCCGCGCTTGGCGGTCTTCACCCACTGGCTGCAATGGCGTTTGGCGTGCCGCTGCTGCTACCCTTTCCCAGCGGTTAGTAACTCCCCCGACGCTGTCTCCGCTTCACCGCGGCTCCCTCGGGCATTCGCGCTTCCCCAATGTCGCGCCTCGCAGCCCTTCTTGCAGCCCGGTTATTAGCACCGGCTGCGTTCGCCTTCACCGCGGCTCTCGCGCCTTCAGTCGCCCCAGACGCTGCGCCTTTTTGGCCCGAAAGCGGCCCGTCCCTTATCACCAGCCGCGATCGATCTCACCGCCCTTATTCCTCCGTCTTCCTCCCCCCGTCTGTACAGCCAACGCGGCCGACTTTCTGCTCGCGTCGCTGACCGGCTTACCCACCACCGAGGTAGAAAGAAGATAGCTGACTGCCGCTGATGGAGGCTTCGAGTTCAGGATGTCTTCTGCACTCCAGGTTCTCGATGCCTGCCGCGCGACGTGTCTTCCAGCAGGGTGATGAGGGTGGATGCCTCTCTTCGACGCCCGTTCTGTGGACGAAGCCGCCGTGGATATAAACTGCTGCAGGGTAAGAATCGGACTCGTCGCCACTGTTAAGTCTGTGTGTTCCAGTTGTATTAAGATTAATTACTGACACAGACTACAAGAATAACATTTCAACAGGTCTTTACTAGTTGGAGGTCAGGACGATACTAAATACAATATCACTACACAGTACTTATATACCGGTGGTCACCACCGGTATTACATATACAGCAGCCAGAGAAAGTAGTACATCTCTTAAGGTGGAACAGGTTACATACACACCCCCCTTCCCCCCCTTCCTTTCCTTTCCCCCCCTTCCTTCACCCCCCTTCCTTCCCCCTTTCCTCCCCCCCTCCCTCCCCCCTCCTCCTCTCCTCCTCCTCCCCCCCTCCCCCCTCCTCCTCCTCCCCCCCTCCCCCCTCCTCCTCCCCTCTCCTCCCTCCTGCCCCCTCCTCCCGCCCCCTCCCTCCCCCCGCCCCCCTCCTCCCTCCCCCTCCTCCCTACTCCCTCCCTCCCCCCTCCCTCCCCCTCCCTTCCCCCTCCTCCTCCCCCCTCCCCCTCATTTCCTTCCCCCCTCCTCCTCCCCCCTCCCCCTCATTTCCTTCCCCCCTCCCCCTCATTTCCTTCCCCCTCCCCCTCATTTCCTTCCCCCCTCCCCCTCATTTCCTTTGCCCCTCCCCCTCATTTCCTTCCCCCCTCCCCCTCATTTCCTTCCCCCCTCATTTCCTTCCCCCCTCCCCCTCATTTCCTTCCCCCCTCCCCCTCATTTCCTTCCCCCCCTCATTTCCTTCCCCCCTCATGTCCTTCCCCCTCCCCCTCATTTCCTTCCCCCCTCCCCCTCATTTCCTTCCCCCCCTCATTTCTTCCCCCCCTCCCCCTCATTTCCTTCCACCCCTCATTTCCTTCCCCCTCCCCCTCATTTCCTTCCCCCTCCCCCTCATTTCCTTCCCCCCTCCCCCCTCATTTCCTTCGCCCCTCCCCCTCATTTCCTTCCCCCCCTCCCCCTCATTTCCTTCCCCCCTCCCCCTCATTTCCTTCCCCCCTCCCCCTCATTTCCTTCCCCCTCTCATTTCCTTCCCCCCTCATTTCCTTCCCCCTCCCCCTCATTTCCTTCCCCCTCTCCCCCCTCATTTCTTCCCCCCCCTCATTTCTTCCCCCCCCTCATTTCCTTCCACCCCTCAATTCCTTCCCCCTCCCCTCATTTCCTTCCCCCTCCCCCTCATTTCCTTCCCCCTCCCCCTCATTTCCTCCCCCCTCCCCCCTCATTTCCTTCGCCCTCCCCTCATTTCCTTCCCCCCTCCCCTCATTTCCTTCCCCCCTCATTTCCTTCCCCCTCCCCCTCATTTCCTTCCCCCCTCCCCTCATTTCCTTCCCCCCTCATTTCCTCCCCCCCTCATTTCCTTCCCCCCCTCATTTCCTTCCCCCCTCCCCTCATATCCTTCCCCCCTCCCCCTCATTTCCTTCCCCCCTCCCCCTCATTTCCTTCCCCCTCCCCCTCGTTTCCTTCCCCCTCCCCCTCATTTCCTTCCCCCCTCCTCCCTCTCATTTCCTTCCCCTCCTCCCCCTCATTTCCTTCCCCCTCCCCCTCATTTCCTTCCCCCCTCCCCCTCATTTCCTTCCCCCTCCCCCTCATTTCCTTCCCCCTCCCCCTCATTTCCTTCCCCCCTTTCCTTCCCCCCTCATTTCCTTCCCCCTCCCCTCAGTTCCTTCCCCCCTCCCCTCATTTCCTTCCCCCTCCTCCCCCTCATTTCCTTCCCTCCTCCCCCTCATTCCTCCCCTCCTCCCCTCATTTCCTCCCCCCTCCCCTCATTTCCTTCCCCCCTCCCCCTCATTTCCTTCCCCCCCTCATTTCCTTCCCCCCCTTCATTTCCTCCCCCCCTCCCCCTCATTCCTTCCCCCCTCCCCCTCATTTCCTCCCCCCTCATTTCCTTCCCCCCTCCCCCTCATTTCCTTCCCCCTCCCCCTCACTTCCTTCCCCCCCTCATTTCCTTCCCCCCTCCCCCTCATTTCCTCCCCCCCTCATTTCCTTCCCCCCTCATTTCCTTCCCCTCTCCCCCTCATTTCCTTCCCCCCTCCCCCTCATTTCCTTTCCCCCCTCCCCCTCATTTCCTTCCCCCCTCCCCTTCATTTCCTTCCCCCCCTAATTTCCTTCCCCCCCTCATTTCCTTCCCCCTCCCCCTCATTTCCTTCCCCTCCCCCTCATTTCCTTCCCCCCCCTCCCCCTCATTTCCTTCCCCCCCTCATTTCCTTCCCCCCTCCCCCTCATTTCCTTCCCCCCTCCCC